>NW_026866441.1:0-243769 GCF_026571515.1 Ruditapes philippinarum
ACAGTGTATATTCAGGTCCAAGTATATGTCCAAGTAATATTCTAAATTCAAAATAGGGTACATGTATCACAAAAAGTAAAAAGGTCATTTAGCTTTTAACATGTTTGGTACTGTGCCAATACGCATTGATAAAAATATAGAATTAAGGTAATGTTGTACATAACAATCGATTTTAGAACAAAATAAAAACAATCATAGCAATGCAGAAACAAAGACACTATGATAATTCTTCCCATGACTACGAGGCTTAGTACACTTTGGTGGAAAACTATTTACTTTTTTTTCGGCAAAAGATTGTTTAAAAACTGTTTCCCTTCCTGTTAAGAATTACAGGATAGAATTGCTGATTATAAATACACCATTATACAGTTTTCCGTCTGCAAACCGTTCCCATTATAAGTTTATTGTTAAAAATTTTGATTGGATTAAACTTCAGTTACTTAAGTAATTCTCTGTAAATCTTGAATGTCATTTCAGAATTATACATATTGCCAAAAAGTTTCCTTTTAGATCTAAACCGACATTTATTGTCTAAAAACAAAGATAAACATAAAGGTTAAAATGAATCGAAGCGAAAATTATAAGTCAGTATTCATTATATTTTGTGTACGTTGTGGCGTCTTCTGTAAAACTTTGGAATTGTATGGATTTATTGATAAACCCTTATTTTGGATACGTCAATATGGGTTAAAAATACAATTATTATTTTTTTTCAATTATATATAACTTTCAAGAGTAAAACATTACGTTATATCTAAACACATGACAACATCAGATCACCGTGGATGCATCCATAAAAAACTGTAAAAATTGCTTGAAGAGTAATTGGCTCGTGTTATTCAAAATCTGGTCGGAATATCGCTTTTACTTCGTAGAGAAGAGATATTGCCCATACAGACAAAAGTACGATACATCAACTCTTAGTACAGTTTCTTGGACTTACTCTTTGTTAAATCCGTAAACAGGCATTGCGAACATTTTCCTATGAATACAAAAAATCAAAATATTTTTGTTACAAGTAAAACCAAGTTTATCTCGCCCTAGTATTTTTATACATGTAGATACTTCTGGTTTAAAGTGGCAATGTAACTTCCTGTACAAAACATTTACATCGTTCTTTTTTCTCATGAATTTCCAAAACCACACATTCTTGCTTAACAATTTGTCTAACAAATTCTTTTTAGAAAAGAAACACAATCATAATATTGAACGGTTGCCATTTACAGTCAGTATGGACTTCAACTAAATAAATCTTAAAGTGCAACATTTCTTCAAATTCGTCTGATATCTAAACAATATTCTTAGATCTGCTAATAAACATAAGCATGATTTAATAAACATTATACACTTGAATGTTCTTTTTTAAGATTACTTTGTATTCTATGTTTAGTTTGTATCTTTTTCTAGTTAGTTTGTATTTTTATTATATTTTACTTTCTTTTTTATCCAGTCTTCAAATGGTGCTCACGGTCTCTGATCGCGATTGAGTCGTAATGTGATATATTCTTACTCAGTAATTGCAACAGTAACGTGACACGAAAGTAATAGCAACCGAAAATATGTTTTCAGACATGATGACGTACATATTAAATTACTGCACTCATAGTATATGTCTGGGACACCGGCCTGAATCCAGATTTCAGAAGAACTGAGAAAAATGAATTTCATCAAATATATAACATTTCATAACATTTCCAAACATCTCTTTTAAGTATAATAATGATAATACACCCGGAAATGCAAGTGTCTGTCCTGCACCACTGAATTAATTTAATCGCATTATTGAAGTTTCGTTCGGTTTCTGAATGATTAGGCAAGGCTTCAATAAAATAGATAAGGTTTAATATTAACCAGAATCAATTTAACAATAAGAAAAGGGAAAAAAACTCGTTTTCATTCAAGCGCAAATCTAAAATAAGACAGTACAGTAAAAACATGCTTAAAGGTTTTACCGTACGTTTGTAAATTACGTCTCGTCTTCCGCCAATCGGCGTGGCATCTGATGATGATAGAAGGTATTGATTCTTAATACACAAACATTATTAATTACAATATCGAATCTTATGAAAGGGTCAAGCAGGTCTTGTTTAAGGGATATCAGAGAAATGTCCCATCCCATCATGTGTATTTAAAGGAGAAAAAATACACTGCATTTTTGGCAAATTATTCTGCAGGCGGCATTGATAAATAAATGCATGATACCAGTGTATCTGAAGTAAACAAATAGTATTTTGTTCTTGAAATGATGCTTTTGATGCAAAATAGATGCGCAAGTGTATTAAATTCCTGTGAATGTGTTAAGGAAATTGCGTTTCACACGGAAGGATTTCGACGTTTGCAAAAAATTGAGAACAAAAAACAAATAAGAGAAACAACAATCATTAGTTATATTAAAACAATATTGTGATGTATTTTTGAATTTTATTTGAAGATAGTCGTCTGTGGCTTTTTTTTATTTTTCTATAAATGTTGCTGGCCTGCAGCTGTAGGTAAATTGTAATTTATTTAAATTTGAAATACCTCCAGGGCGGTTATGTAAAGTAAAAATAATTATTATTTGATGCCCACCAGAGAACCGCCATTTTAGATAATCTGTTTTGAATGTTTGTGAATTGGAAGAATTTTTCATGTTTAAATGGAGGGAGTTCCAAAATTTTGAGCCTGAATATGATAGGGATTTTCTGCAAAATTCGATTCTTGGATTGAGGACTAAAAGCAGTCTTTGCTCATATGATCTTGATAATTTATTTTCTGTATTTGTAAAAATGATTTATAATTATTTACTCTATCAGGGTATTTCATCCAGTTTAATTCAGAAAATAACTCATCAGCAGGCGCATCAAAATCTTTATCCAATATTATTCTTGCTGCACTTTCTTGAAATTAATTTTTTTATACATGTCGTTTAAGAGCTCCATACTGCAATTACTCAAAAAGTGCAACAATAGTCTAAATAGGGAAGAATGTATGCACTTAAAGAACATTTTCCAAACTTGTAGATTTAGAAATGGTTTAATTAGATATAGTGAGGAATTGCATTTATTCAGCGTCATTTTGACATGTATTTTTCAATTAAGTGTATGGTCAACATGGACTCTTAAAAGTTTTTCTGTTTCTGAGAATTAAATGCTTTCATCTTGCAGAGTGATGTTTAGATCACTAGAACTACTGATGATATTGTAGATATTATGTGAAGAGGAAATAATCATAGCTTTGGTGTTGTTTTTTTTGGCATTTGGAATCATTGAATTTCTGGTACACCATTGTTGAACAGAATCAAGGTCAGACTGAAGATTTATACAGATTGAATTTATAGTTTGCCTAAAAACTATAATGGAAGTGTCATCAGCAAACATATTTGAAATGGAATGTTATAAGTGCAAAGACATGTCATTTATGTAAATAATGAATAGAATAGGGCCTTAAACTAAGCATTGAGGTACACCAGATGTAACATCTTGACCATTAGAGTATTTTCCTGACACATATACTTGATGTGAACGTTTACTTAAGTATGATCTGAACCAAGAAATTGAATTTTTTTATCTATGTAAAATATTTTTAAAGGTTTTTTTAATAACAATTCATCATTGATTAAGTCAAATGGTTTTATAAGGTCAAGAAATATTTGTCACTATAAGTGTCTGTTCATTTATTGCTTTAATCTAGTTGCCACCAATTGAAGTTAGAGCCGTTTCACATGAATAATTTGTGCGAAAGCCAGATTGATTTTGTTGAAAAAGAAAATAAGCTTCAAGAAATGATTGTATGTGATTACTAACATGTTTTTCTAGAATTTTTGACAAGACTTGTAGTATTGAAATGGTCTGTAGTTGCTTACCTAATTCTTGTTGCCCTTCTTATATATAGGTGTAACTTTTGCGTTTTTAAATATTGAAGGAAATATGCCATTTGATATACTGAGATTGAATATCTTTTCGAAGGATTTGGAAATAATTTAAGAACTCAATTTAAGAAATTGAGGTCCTATATCTAGACCAGCTGAATTTTTTTTAAATCAAGAGATTAAAGTTCTTTGCTTATGAATTGTTTAGTAATTTCCGGTATTGTTAATGGAGAATCATTCTTTTAATGCATTGCAATAAACTCATGCAGTTTTATTCCATCTTTTTATAATAAATTTGAACAATTTGCTGGAGCAGATTCAAAAATATCAATGAAATTGTTATTAAATACCTTAACCGTTTTAGAGTTCTGTAATTTTATTTCCATATTCATCTTGAATATTACTTGTCTTGTGATTAGAACATTTATCTGATAATTGTTTGAGATTTTTCCACAATTCTTAAGCATTGTTTTTATTGTTATCTATTTTTGCTGAGTAGTAACTTTACTTAGAATTAGAAATCAGGTTTTTAACTTTGTTTCTACAATACTTATATTCTTCATTATTATTTATTATTTTAGCTTTATCTGTTTGTGTAGAAGCATGAAGAATATCAGGATTGTACCAATGAAGAAGATGTGTGTGTTTTACACGTTTTCGTTTAAGAGGGGCATAGTCTTTTAAAACCTGAAATAATCCAAGGCAGCGTTTGGATCTTCAAATATTTTTATCAATGACCAAGGCTGTTGTGCCAGAGATTCAAGAACTTATTTTCATCATTTGTTTTAACATAACGGTACTGTATTACTTGTTGTAAAGATTTTCTATAATTGTATTTGAAATTTTGCGTGTGAAACAGACTGGAAAATTATCACTGGGGGATAGTAATTTCAGAAATATTATGACGGACATTTGTATAAAGGTGATCTATTATGGTCTTTGATGTTTTAGTTACTCTGGTGGGTTCTTTTTTAAATTGAATATGTTAATAATATTATTCCAACAAATGTTGTATGTAGATAGTGTTAGTGGATTATAATTATAGTTGAAATTTCCAGTTATAAAAATTTCTTTGTTTTCAATATATATCTAAATTTTGTTCCAGTTTGCAAGTGATGATGGGGGTCTGTAAATATATCCAAATATAAACGGTTTTTGTTGATTTTTCTTGATTTCAAGCCAGATTGCTTCAATGTTCTCATTTTGTAAATAACTCCGCAGAAAACAAGAAAAGGTTTCGTTAAGACATTATATAATCCCTACCCCATTTGTTTCCCTGTCCATTCGAAACATTTGATACCCTTTCAACTGAAAATCATTGTCTGAGAAGTTGTCATTCAAAAATGTCTCACAAAGTCCAATAATGTCAAGATAAGAATTAGTATGCAACAAAACTTTTAATTTTTCCAGTTAAAGATACAGATATTGTATATTAAGATGGAGAAATTTCATTCCTTGTTTGGATAAGTTGGTTTCTTTAAAGCTTAAAGGCATGGTTTGGTCTATAGTGTTATAATCTGTTTGATCACTATTTTGTATTTGTTTTCAAAAGTAACACTATCAACATTGAAATAATTGGTACTTGAAGAGTCTTTATTGTCTAGAAAGACTATATGCGTATTTGTTTATTGTTCTAGTAAAAAGACACACTGATCGTTTTCAATCTTTGAAGGGGTGGGTATCTGTACATCCACGGTGGTAAGCTCCATGCCCCAAGTGGGTCATGGAAGTGTGGAAAGACTCCGTGCATGTTTTGTCTCTTATATTGTTGGTACCGTGGTGGCTTGACGAAAATTTCCTTGGGCGGTCCTTTGGTTGATATTATTTTGAAAGTTTGTAACATCCAACTTGAAAAGATCAAACTTCTAGGCAAGGTGTAGGCAAAATATTTAAAACAAATTAAAATCTTTATTTCAAATTTATTTAAAGAATATTCTCTTAAATAACATAAGGAGTTACTTCACTAAGAAACGATATCTTTCAGCATTCGTAATTGCATCATTAAAAATATCCATATTTTAGAAGCTATCATTGTTCCAAGCTAACAAGATCTTGCAGACTCTCTTTTGTAAATTTTGATCGACATTCATATTTTTTCAAATGTTCATATAGAAAGTATTAACATTATGTTATATTATATGAAAAAAATCAATGATTTATGCTATTAAAGGATGTGGTCAATTAATACATTTTATTTCGAAAATGACTTTCCTACTGAATGATGCCGTCATCAAGTGAAATATAAAATCATAATGGTTTGTCAATGGAGCTCAAAAGATAATCAATGGCATGCATCCTAAACTGTATTGTATCTTTAATACTGACAAATTATGTCAAAATATCATTATAAATGACATTTATTATTATTCTTTTGTTCTTTATCATACGTGATCGCAGCGTGATTTTGCTTTCATGATTCAATTAAATTCCGCACAAAGAAATACATAACAGTTTAAATTATCAACGTATAGAGATTCGCCATTAGGTGCAATTTGTGGTTTGCTTATTTATTGTTTTTAAACGCGTAAGTACAAATTTAATAATAAAATTCAATCAGCTAACTACTACTCAATTGCATCATCTCTCAAAGTAAACAATATTGCCTTCTAAGAGGAGTAACGTAAATAAAGGCTGTAGTATTTTCCCAGACAGTTGTTAATCTAGACCACTAACTAGCGGTGTGACCTTAGGTCGTTACGGGATGTATTGATTCTCAATATATAACGTTTGGTGTGATAGCGTCGATGAGTCGATAAAGTCTGATCGGAGAGGCGACATAGTAAGAATATGTGTGTAATTGCAGAAAATCTTGAAGACTTGTTGGCAAATTATTCTTCAGCCGACATTGACAAATAAGAACATGGAACTAATGCATCTTGGGTATATAAAATAGTATTTTGTGTCCTTAAGATTACAATTTCTTCTCAAGATATATTGCGAAAAATACATCAAATTACGTATTTTATTATTCACACGGTATTGATTGAATTGTTTTTTAGCTGTCATATTACTATATCAAATCATTGAATACATTGTGTAACAATTTAAAAAGGCAATTTCTGTTGATGAGGTAGACCGTTACCCTTCGAAGTCTAAACGACTCTTTTTGATCATTTCCAATTTTATATTTTGAGAGTCAGTTAAGTTCAAACGACATTTCGACCTTTCTGACCAATTGTTGCTGTACCAAGCTTTTTTATAAAGCGCTTTTTAGATGCTATGGGCTAATATTTTGAAAGCGATATGTAATACATGCGTTATGAGTATGGGTGCCACATAGATATAAATGTGTCTATAGCTTGGCAATTGTATTAATTCAAAAAACGGGAGAGGACACTAGAGCGACGAAAGGGGGGAGTGGACATGTCATAAAAGTATAATGATAAGAACTAAAAGGGCGGATTCGGGAATTAATGGGACTATACCTAAATGTAAGGAAAAATTGATAAGTGTAAGGAAGTGCACATAATAGGATGAGTAAAATACAATTATTGATCTTATCGGTATGGGGTAAACAGCCCCCAATAAGAAATTTTGCTTAAATTGATTATCTTCCGGGGTTCGCTAAACTAGATGTGTTTGGTTTATCTACGAATTACGTCTTTATGTTAAATATGTTATGTAAAAGTAACAAGTCTATAGTATCTTCCCCAGACAGTGGTTAAACAGGCGGCGTGACCTCTGATCGTGACATAATGTATCGATTCTCAAAAAAGTCTCATACAAACGTAATTATTTACAGTATCAGCAACCGAAAAATGTAATGTCTGATGTGATAGGGTCGATAAAGTCTTATCCGAGAAACGAGAAAGAAATATACTGTCTGCGTTTATTTGTAGGAGAAAACCACCGTGCTTTCTTGGAAAATGATTTAACAGACAAAATATAACATGGAACAAGTGTTCTTTAAAGTAAACAAAATAATATTTCGTTTCTGAAAAGAGTGTAGTTTATGCAGAAAAAGATTGCAGAAGAAGATTGTAGTTCATGCACAAAAGAGCTATCAATTTCTCAATATTTGTTTTGTAAATTTGTTGAGTCTTTTGTTAATTTCATTGTGTTTACGGGTTAGAACTATTAAGTGAGTTGATTGTTTGGGAATATTTTATACACAACTAATACACTTAAATGCAGATATTGTTATTTATAATATGTTCACGAATATTTTGTTCGGTTAATCAAGTATTTGAAAACATTTTATATATAATTACCAAGCAAGAGGATGCTTTCAAATAGGATTTACAGATATTATTTTTAGAAACTTCCGTCGAATGTTTCAGGTTGAAGAGTTGATTTATTCTTACAAAGCACAAATGTTTCAATGCCATAAAAAGACAAGGCGATACTGTGACAGAAATAAAAACAAGCCACGTTGCACAATATAACTTAAAATCTCCCGTCAGAGTGAATGTATTTACTGAAAACTATTATATTAAAAAGCTTAAATCAGGCAAGCCCTGTTCTTTTTATAAAAAAGACATTCAATCAATATATCTTTATTTTTTCTTCCCGGGTGCTCTAATTCCATTGTGAAACATTTAGTAACTGACTACTCGGATATGTTTTAAAGAAATTTTTGACCCGAAATTCTGTACTGCTTTGAAACTGCCAAAATCAATAAATATAGGGCTTCATTTATTCTGACAAAAATACAAAAATGAAGGTCTGAATAGTTGGGCAATTGAAAAATTTATTCACTGTAATTAAGTGAAGGGAAGCTTAGTATATATAATTTCAGATAAGTTCCATGGAGTGGACCCAAAAGAGGTTTAAATGTGCTATAGCTTACATCACAATCCCACTCAATTTCATTGTATTTAAATATACAAAGTTTAACAAACAATTATTTAAAGAAATACGACAACAATTTGTGAACAAATTAAAAACTCTCATTTGTGCAATTATAACTGTGTTTAATGAAAAATCACCTTTTCATCAGGGTTCAAATCAACAATACGATCAACTATTTACCGAATATAATGAAATGGCTTTTACCAGCAGTGTATATCCAGGTCATCATGAACATCCGCGCTGTTTGACCAAGTAATATTCTTAATTCAAAATAGGGCAGATGCATCACAAAAATAAGAAGGTCATGTTTAAATGTGTCGTACCTTTTAACATGTCTGGTATTGTGCCAATACGCATTGATTAAATTGTAGAATTCAGATAATGAAGTACATAACAATCGATTTTAGAACAAGATTAAAACAGCAACACAGAAACAAACACACTTTAATAATTCTCTCCAAGGATCACGAGGCTTAGTACACTTTCGTGGAAAACTTTCTACTTTTCTCGTCGAAATGTTGTCTAAAATCTGTTTCACTTCCTGTAAAATTATAGGATAGAATTGAATATAATTACAACATTACACAGTTTTCCGTCGGCAAACCGTTCTCATTTATAAGTTTACTGTTGAAATCTTGATTTGATTAAACTTTAGTTATTTAAGTTATTCTCTGTGAATTTTGAAAGGCATTTCAGAATTATATATTTTGCCAAAAAAATTCTTTTTAGAATCTAAAAACATTGATATATATATATATAAAGGTTAAAATGAATCGAAGCGAAAATTATAAGTCAGTGTTCATAATATTTTGTGTACGTTGTGGCGTCTTCTGTAAAACTTTGGAATTGTATGGATTTATTGATTAACCCTTATTTCGGATACATGCATCTATAAAAAACTGTAAAAATTGCTCAAAGACTAATTGGCTCGCGTTATTCAAATTCTGATCGGAAGAGATATTGCCCATACAGACAATAGTACGATACATGATCTCGTAGTACAGTTTGTTGAACTAACCCTACTGAGAGCCCTGTATTACTTTCTTTGTTAAATCCGTAAACAGGCATTGCTTACATTTCCTTATGAATACAACAAATCAAAATATTTTTCTTACAAGTAAAACCAAATTTATCTCGCCCTAGTATTTTTATAGATACTTATTGTTTAAATTGGCAATGTAACTTCCTGAACAAAACATATTTTTTCTCATGAATTTCCTTACTTAACAATTTGTCTAACAAATTCTTTTTAGAAAAGAAACACAATCATAATATTGAACGGTTGCCATTTTCATTCTGCATGAACTTCAACTAAATAAATCTTGAAGTGCAACATTTCTTCAAATTCGTCTGAAATCTTAACAAACATTCTTAGATCTGCTCATAAACATAAACATGATTTAATAAAGTCTTAAACATTCTACGCTTGAATGTTCTTAATTTAGATTACTTTGTATTCTATGTTTGGTTTGTATCTTTTTGTAGATAGTTTGTATTTTTATCATATTTTATTTTCTTTTTTATCTAGTCTTCAAAGGGTGCTCACGGTCTCTGCTCGTGATGGGGTCGTAATGTGAAATAGTTTTACTCAGTAATTGCAACAGTAACGCGACTCGAAAGTAATATCAACCAGAAAACATCTTTTCAGACATGTGACATACATATTAAATTACTGGTCTCATAGCATATGTTTGGAACGCTGGCCTGAATGCAGACTTCAGATGAACTGGGAGAAATGAATTCCATCAAATATCTAATATTGTCTAACATTTCTAAACCTCTCTTTTGTAAGTATAATAATGATAATACATCCGGAAATGCCAATGTTTGTCCCGCACCACTGAATTAATTTCATCACATTATTGAAATTTCGTTCCGTTTCTGAATAATAAGGCAAGGCTGCCAATTGTTAATTTTAATAAAATAGTTCAGCTATAATAACTTGAATCAAATTAACAATAAGAAAAGGGAAATAACTTTTGAAAATTTTACGTTTAACGTAAATTGTTCAAAGATAATTTCAACGTATTCATTCAAGCGCAAATCTAAAATAAGACACACTCTCTGCGTAGTACACTAACGTCATGCTTAAAGGTCTTACCGCACTTTTGTAAATCACGTCTCGTCTTCCGTCAATTGGCGTGGCAGAAGCCATTGATTCTCAAAATACAAACATTATTTATAACAATATCTAATCAAATGATAGGGTCAATCAGGTCTTGTTTGAGAGATATCAGAGAAATGTTCCATCTACGCTTGTTTGACGGAGAGAAAAACACTGCTTTCTTGGCAAATTATTCAGCAAACTTAAAATATAAAAATACTTGATTTTTAAAAAGAACATAGCGTCAGGACATAAAGCCCAAAACTTACTTTGTTGTCCATTTTCTTTAAATTAGAAATAAGAAATAACACTTGATTAATCCGCAAACTCAGTAAAAAATATGTAAACAAAACATTTTTTTTATCTCTTATCATTTCACACATTTATGAAATATCTCTCAAAAACTTCTATTTTTTCTACATTACTTTAAATATACATTTCATTACAAAGAAACACCAAAGAAAATATAGTGTAATTGTAACCATATTCATTGTGTATTATTTCAAGTTATACATACAAAGGTATGTTCTAACCTTTTATTAGTTTAGGTGCATTTGAAATGTAATTAAAATCTTTACAAAAACAACGATCACTTTACGTATATGATTTTTTTCTCCTTTTTATCCTATTTTCATTTAGAGTGAAATAATGTTTATTTTCCTATATGTGACATAGAAACTAATTAATATAACATATTTGCATATGAATACTGACCTACAAATGATAGAGTGACAATCACTTTATAAATTATAGCATAAAGCGGTTTTAAGTAAAAGCTAAAAATATCGTCTGCCTACATGGCAATTCGGGTTATTAATTCATTTATTGAGATTTAATAAAAGTGCATGAAAAGTGGGATTGGTTTTTATAGTGCTTGTTAGTAGTATAAGGAGATTTTGTTTTTTCTGACAGTTAATCATGACAGTGGCACAGCACAGGGTGAATGCCATTGACAGTGCACATGTAAATAAACATTTGTATTACCTTAATATAGAGTGTTCAATAGTCTTCCATTGTTGGGAATCCAACGTGGAAATTATTTCTTATAAAAATCAAAGATGAAAATTGCATAACTTGCTATTTTCGTCATTTAAATTATGGTTCTAATCAAATTAATTATATTTGAGTACCTTGGACCACATAAATTTTTTAATCGTACATAAGTTTTAAACATGTCACTTTAACATAATCATTATGCCTCAGAAATCATTAATTATTGATTCTTAAGTAAGGTTAACAGTGTTTTTAATAATGTTTCATTAATGAATAAGGAGCATGTTAGGAGGAAAGTAACTCTTCACAACAGTAATATTTTATGAACATAAGGTAGACAATTTAAACAAAGAAGTATTTTTATGTACATACAAAATATTCAATTGCAATCAAAAAGATGTTGGTAAACAGCAAAAGAAGGACATTACAGATATTTTTGTTATATGGCCAGTGAGCTATACAGCTTTATAATTAGTTTGAAAACAATAGGGTAGTTAAGAAGACTTTTGATTAGCAACCAATCAAGGCGACAAATTTAAGTTTGCATTCAATTGTTTACTTAAAACCTTATTAAATGTTTTTAGTTATTTATTGTTACACTTTTCCAATGATGTTTACATATTCGTATTTTGTTGGTCAATCGTCATATGTTTTGACAGTGTCATACCTATTTTTATTTTTTGTTAGGATTGACACTTCATACATTAGTTTAAAAACCAGGTATTTTTTTATATAGTTTTACAGTGCACGTGTATTATTTAAGTTTAAATTTAGAATGTTAGGTATGGATCACTTGACTACTGTTGGCCATAATTTTAATAAATGCACACTTTTCACGATACTCAGATATGGATAGAGCTCACATATGCATATTATCACTAGCTCACATATACATTGTATCACTACATATTTAAAATGCATGTTCAAACCAAAATTTAATTTAAATTTATATATTAACATTAATAAGGATATAGCGTACAGATTTATATAAGGTTTGACACCATTTAAGTTTGTTGGTGATAAATGTCTTTTCGAAGCTCTAATATCTGTGTTAAATATTAATATATGAGTCTAGGGCAATGTCTTGTAGAAGATAAAATTATCTTTAGAAACATTTTCAAAAGTTTTGTATTGCGTGTTGAACTGAATAAAAGAAAACAAATACATTAACATTGCATATTATTAGTTTAATGTAAGAAAACCTTTAGTACGATGTAATTTGACATGGTATAAAAAGAACACTTCCTTGTTAGTTAAATACTTTTTTCAGGATTACAATGATAGGTCTCATGAGATAAAATGTTGAACATGATTCATTAATATTTTATCAATAAAGTGATACCTGTCTTAAATTATAATGACACCAATGTCTATCTTAAACGTGAAAATGTAAAAACTTTTGCCCAATGTTTGCTTTCTAGGCGCCAAGAATTCTAAATGTTGACGATATGATAAATACTATGTTTCCTTTAAGCGAGTCAAGATATATCGATCATAAATTGTGCACGAGAAAAACTTGATGTTGCCTAGATAAACTTGTTTTTGACGACACCCTGACCTTTGGAACAATTTTAAGATGATTCAGTTGTAGCTATATGCTATGCTTTCCCTTAGAGAGCATAAAAATGTTAGATATAATAGTTACTCTTTCATACGAAGCGGGCTTTCCTATACGAAATGTGTATTAAACCACAGCGAAATAACGCTCAACTTCATAAAAGTTGGTACATCCGACACCTTTTGAACGATATAAACATTAGCATTTAGCTAAGCAAAGTTTAAACAAATCGCAATTTTGATAAAGTCGATTATTGACCACTGTTGTAAACGGGTTGAAAAAAATTGAAGTAATAAGAGGTTATATAATGTTTACACAAAAATGTCTGACACAAATTCCTCAAATACGCAGCAAATCTACCCGACCGATGTTACTAATAGACAAGACAAATATAATAAGTCAGGGAAATAATTTTACGTGAAAATTCGTGATATTGCCGAACCTATTTGGCATATCGCTCTGGCGGTTGTATTTCATTTTGAAGCGAATATTTAAAGTACGAAAGATTGTTTCCAGATTGATTCTCCATATATTGACAGAAGACCAAAGAAAGGTAAGTGTGCTAACCACTAAGCAATTGCTAAAATCGTTTACAAACATTGTTACTTTTGTTGAAACATGGGTTCGTCGGGCCAGTCAGAAAATATTTGAAACAAATATGGCTAACAAAATCGATAGAGGCCTGCTATTTAAAAAAAAAACATGAGCACAAAGAATGTCCTTTATTACGTATTCTTTTGTGATTGTGTATCCGTATTAATTCCGGTGCCGAAGGAATAACAGAATTATTATTTTACAAATTCTCAAGATATATTATGAGAAACGCTGACCTTCATCGAAATGTGCGCACGTTCGTCTTCTTCATGATAATAATCCATCACATAAATCTGACCTTATAAAGCAATTTTTGAAGTCAGAGGTTACCGTCTTGTCACACCCACTATTCTCTCCAGACCTAGCCCCATGCCACTTTTTCATTTTGCCACACCATAGAAATCTCTTCTCTGGACGTTGGTACAATTGTCAATGGACACTTGGACCAGCTATCAGTCTTTAGCAAGTGCTATACTCATGATTAAACTTTAATCGGACCACAGTACAAGCAAATGCAAAGCTTAATTTGACAAAACTACAATATTTCTATCTTATAACATACACCATACATAACTTGAAACTTTACTTGATAGTTGACATTATTGCAGGTATTCTCAGCAGCCAACAAAATGATGGAACATGTATAACTTAGAATTACTCTACTGGAACACATGTGATTAGGCACGACTTAACGCTTCCAATTGTTTTGCTTCTTAGAAATGTTTTATTATATAACAAACAAATAGTAAGGTTGAATCCGTATTATGATAAGAACAATTTAAGGTTTTGTATATCGTTAGTTTGATGCAGACATTCTGTGTATTTGCTATGAAAGGTAAAGGGTAATGCAGCAGCAAAGACTTCTGTTGATTACCTTAACGTTTGGCTAAACTTGAAAAACAATAAATATCCTTGCTTGTTAACATAACGTAAGAAGTATATATTATTTTATACTTTTTATTGTACTCACATTATGTTTACGTTTTTATCTACAACCTCTTCCGGCTGTGACCTGTTATTAATTTGAAACAAAATTACAATAAAATATTGCATCTCGTATAAAAAAAACAATTCCTTACAGCAAATGCATAAAAAAACATACAGAAATGATAAATAAAAGTTTGCCCGCCGTAACTAATCTTTACTCAATCAACAGAAATAAATAGTATTACAATCATATCAATCAAAATGGGAAAATATATATTCCCGTCCACTTTATTTTCCATTGTTATGTTAAGTTTGTCCTTCTGAGTTCCTTGCATGTGGTCCTTAAATGCTGGAAGCGTTCCCTGACTGCCACCTTTGTTTTTATATCTTATTGTCATTTCCAATATAAATTATAGCACAGTGCTTTGTCATGTTTGGTAAAGGAATTTAAAATGCAGACTAGCAACAAATACATTGCTTTGATTTAGCTAACATAACGTAAGAAGTGTATATTAATTTATACTTTTTATTGTACTCACATTATGTTTACGTTTTTTTATCTACAACCTCTTCCGCTTGTGACCTGTTATCAATTTTAAACAAAAATACAATAAAATATTGCATCTCGTATAAAAAAAACAATACCTAATACAGCAAATGCATAAAAGCTTTTATCATCGTGCAGTATTGTAAGTTATGAATTCTACTCAACGCCAGTAAAGTAAATTCATGAAGTTTATAGTATTTTCCTCCAAAATCATCGTGGCATCTGATCTGGTATTCAATATGCTCCTATAAACATAATTATGTACCATATCGATGACTGAAAAGCGTACAAATAAGGAAGAGACGTGAGAAAAAAAGATTAAATGTTCTTGTATTTGCAAGAAAAATTCTTATCTATTTCTTGGTAAATACCTTTAAAAATTAGAACAATTTAATGGAAAAGATCCCCAAATCATTCAACGGTTGAAAATTGATTTATTGCGGGTTGGTACAATGACATGGCTTGGAATTGCGTTTTTACACGTAGACAATCGAAAAGGGACTGGTTGCATGGTTGTGTTCGACCTAGCAAAAATGCTTTATCATCCGAAATATCGGTTTGTTGTTCAAAACCGGTTTAAGTTGGGACAATAAAGTTATTGTCAACGTCTAGTGATGTCATTTAGCTGCAATTTAATATATAGCTTTATATGATTGACGTAAGAATGACTTTTACAATTCGAGGGGTGAAAGCGAAAAGGTTCTAAGTGCGTTTTCCAAAATTTTACAGGAGAAGCAAAAAACTGTCTCAAATGTTTGTAAAATACTGGTAGCAAAATTCTATAACACTTTGATTTTACAAATAAAAAAGTTAAAGAAACATGTCAATGATAATAAAAATTCTAGAAAAGACTTGGCAAACAAGATATTTAATCAAATGTAACTTAGAACTGTTTCGCACTTAAAATTTCTCATATTTTGATTTTTATGTTCAAAGCGAAAAGGTTCCAAGTGACATTTTGATAGAACAAAAGCATGTTTTTTTTTCTTATTTAATTAAAGAGCAACATTTTAGCATTTCTAATTATTCAGTAAGAGATGGAGTATAAATTGTCACATAGGACTTTTGATTTTGATTTCATATTTTAGGTGTGAGACATTCTCTTACTCCACTTTCAAGTTGATGAAATTTTAAGTTTGACTGTGTTTAAATTAGAAACATAAATTAAGGTCATAATTGATAGTGTACAAAACTTTTTAAGAACATGATGGGCATTAATTACACCTGAAAAACAAATGCCAATTAATTTGATAATCATTTTCAGGTGAACTATACAAAGTATATAGAGAGCTGCCCTCCTTGCCCCGGCGTCCGCGTCCAGATTTCAGATTAAAGTTTTGGTGCAGGTATCAGCTTCAAACTTCAAATATATGTTCTTTGGCCTTCGTGGTCAATTCCTATGCATCAAAACTCCAAACCGGTGTTAAATAGCAAATAAACACCGCTAAGAACAATATTATTTCTTGATCATTACATGTTGTGTGACATGGTACATAACTCTAGCGTTACTACTTCGAGAATTATTCCCCCTTGAACTTTGAATTTATGTTAACAAATGTTATTTTTTTGCTATAACTTCTTGTCATATGGATAAGAGTTATAAAATGCAAGCTCCTATATTCCCAGAATTATCCCCATTTAATTTTTGAAATTCATTTGTAAATTGATTTTTTTAGGATTATATTTGTTGTTATAAATGGTATCTGCTCTAGACTTAAGATAAATAATAGTTCTTTGTCATTAGTCACATCATGCATGACAAGGTTCATAACTCTACCTTCTTTTTTCAAGAGTTGTTTCCACTTTGAACTTATAATTTCCTTTAAATTCTCTTTGCTTTTATCATTTATGTTTTTGAAGGGATTGACTTCAGATTTCGCTGTCTTTCCATTAAAGTAACATTAATTTTATTGACAAGATCATTATGTTGTGCAAAATATAGAACATTTGACTGCTTTCTTGATACTAATACAAAAATATATTTATATCATAATTGATTTTTCTTTCATAGTCTGCATCCAGTATTTGATAGTCGAGCTTCGCTGTCTCCTGTGACAGCTCTTGTTTTCTTGCATTTCCTGTCATATTTTTTTAATATTCAAAATAAAACAGTTACATTCATATTCTTTCATATCTAAAATGATTACCTTCAATAAGATATTTATTCAGGGAAATTAATGTAATTTCATCCACAACTATTTTCTAACAATAGTTTATGCATTTATTTTTGAACAACTTAAATATTATAAGCGGCTTAATGAGGTCATCCTTAGCCCAAAGTTCCATTCTAAATTGAGCCAAAATGACACTTTAATGCAGCAGCTGTTCATAAAATAAGAATGGGCTCAAATGACGCAACTTATCTGGCATGCCCATGCTGTAGGGTTATTTAGGATATGAGTCTGATTCTAATTTAGATAGGGAAAATCCTATTCAGCCAGTGAATATGATTTTATAATTTGTTCTGATTACCACTGTTTGAACCAATGAGATTACAGCTATTTTTAAATCATATAATAGTGAACAATATTCTCTGAAAATTTTTTTTGGACTTGTCTGAAACTTCATTCAAAGTGCAAGAATATCTTTGCAATAAACAGTTTCACAAAAAGTCCACTGAAAATATATTTTACAAATTGTGCATTACATATAACTTGCACATTTTTTTTATTATATGGGTAACACACTTGAGACACCCCCATGTAGCAACAATACATAGAAGAGATGATATGTTTCAAGGCTAAGTCCCAAATGCCACCTTCATAAGCATAAGTGTGGCCCATAACTATACTTTCATTTACATTGTTTATACATCAATGTCACCCATAGCTCCACCTTCATTAACATTTTTCAATATCTCAGAGGCACACATAGCTCCACTTTCATTCATGTTACTTTATATTTCAGTGTCACACATAGCACATTTACACAACTCAGTTTCTTGGACTCACACATAGCTCCAAGTTCATTTGAAATGATGCCCAATATATCAAAGTCACAATATCTTGTAATTTTATCTATAACCTTTCCTACCTTATCATACCCAGATTTCTGATTATCATCAAAAATCGCTTTTAACCATTCTAAATGGCTCACTATCACCTGTAGTCTCACTTTCAAGAACATCACCTGATATCGTATTGTCATCTAAAGGTGTGGTCTCATTTACTCCTGGCAGAGCCCAGGACCACCCAGGTAAGTTACTGGGATGATCCGGGGTGAAATTTTTGATGCGGTCACACTTATCCCGGCAGCTGACTACGGTATTTCCAACTAACATCCAGGATGCCCCCGGACAATCCAGACAGAGCCAAGGTGAAGCTCTGGTTCATGCCGGTGCTTACCTGGTCATTCCTGGATGATGCTGGCAGAACCTAGTTGACCATGGCAGAGCCCCAGTCGATCCAGGCAGAACCCAGAACATATTTCAGAACGATTTTGGCAGAGCCACGGTTATAAGAACCCAGTGGATTGAAAACGTGCAAAAATGATGACGTTGATACATAATTTTCAATAATATAGTTTTTAATGATATTTTCTCTTATTTAATAAGTAATTCATGATGACTTTTTTAATAATCCTTATGCAAGACTGGACAGAAGGGAAATGGGGAAGGGTTTTATTACAAACAAGAGCAATCATTGCAAATTGCCATAATTCTTTTTAAATGAACAAGGATTTGCCGGGGCTCTACAGGGATCAACAGTAGCTCCATCGTCATCCTCCAGGGCTTTCACAGGGGCTCTGCAGGCATTCACTGGGGTCTGCTGGCATTTACCGGGGCTCTACTGTAGCTCTACCGGCTATATACCCAAGATCATCCCTAGTTTGTGTCAGCAGAGCTACAGTGCTTCCCTGGCGTAACCCGGGCGTTCCCGGCAGGGCTAAGGATGAAGCCGGTAAAGCTATACCTTCCCGGATCACCCCGGTAATATTAAATATTTTATTCCATCCGGGGTCGAATGCCGAATGTTCCGGATCATCCCGGACGTTGCAGGCAGAGTTATGAATGTATCCCGGTTGTTCCTGGATCATCCCCGGACGTCTACCAGGGCTCTGCCAGGGTGTGAGACCACAGCTTAAAGCTAAAATTTTCTTCAATTATGTCCCTGGATTAATTACAACCAGCTAAAGCATCACTTTCAGTAACATTATCAGATTTCTTACCATCACCTATAGCCCTACCTTTAATATCATCACACAATTTCTCACAGGCACTTAAAACCCTTTAAGGTGGTGCATGATCATTACTGGCCATGTTCACTTAGAACTGTTTCCCTTTTCAAAAATCGATAATATCATGAGTGGAGTTAACTGCGAAACAGTTCTAAGTACTTAAGTTTTCTTCCAAAATCAAGACATCTACTCTGAAACTAATGAATTTCTTATGTGATATTATTTAATAATATTCAATAAAAGGTTAAGCTTTCAAAATTGCTTTGATTTCACTTATTTTAATGCAGTTTGAGTTGTTTTTATTTAATCTTGTACATTTTATACTCAATGAAAGCGAAAAGGTTCTAACTGCCATTTGCAGTTAGAACCTTTTCGCTTTTTTAAAAAAAAGGTTAATTTCACTTAGAACCTTTGGACAATTTTTCATTTCACCCTTTTATAAGTAAACTAAATCTTATATATTTTGACATAACATGTATATGGGTGTTTATGTTACAAATATATAAAAAAGTGAATTTTGTGTAATTGCTCGGATGAATCGTACAAGATATATGTCGAATGAAAAACTACGTCATATGAGCTAAAAATAGAAATTGTTTTGTTAAAACTCATGTGGCTTCCAATTTGATCCAAATATCCTGGAAATTAGTCTCAAAGTTTGTTTTGATGACTTCTAGGTACAGTTTGAATATGGAAAAACCTTGTAAACACTCTAATGATCATATATCTTACTCAATTGTCTTTAAACTGGGTCAGGATGCTTGTCTAGTTAATTGCTCGGGTGATTCTAAACATATGACATCTCTGGTGGAAACCTAGGTCACAAGAGCTAAAAATAGAAAAATCTTGTTAACTCTCTTGTGGCTTCTTTTGTTAGGCAAATATCCTGGAAGTTGGTCTGCAAAATTGTTTTGATGATTTCTATGTTAAGTTTGAATACAGGTCACCTGGGGTCAAAAACTAGGTCAAACTGCCCTAATATGGAAAAACCTTGTTAACATTTTAGTGGTCAAAATTTGGCTCAATAGTCATCAAACTGCCTAAGTAATTGCTCTTATGAGTTCAATTGATCAGGTGAGCGATCTAGGGCCATCTTGACCCTCTTGTTACACTTTCGCAACACTGTGCTTAAAACATATAGTCAGATAACTTTGCAGTAGTATTTTGTTCAGAAAGTTATAAATATTGTCTACCGACAGGCAGCATGGCCTCAGATCATGATAGGATGTATTGATTCTTAACAAACAAACATCTTTGTTTACAATATCAGTTCTCTAGACACGTCGATATGCAAGTATTTTATGAAGTGAACGAATCGGCTTCTATGAAGTAAATATATTCAATAGTCTGATAGTTATGGCAAAATTCTTTTAAAAAATCGGCATTAATATTTTTATCATTACAGGAAGATATTGCGTCTTTAAAATATTTAAAATAATTTGATTTAACTGTATCATATATAATTATATAAGAATGATGTAATACAGTTACTTCTTTAATTTGGCTATACGCAATTATTTCATTGGCTGATTTCCAAATAAGATAGTTAACTTTTTGTTTAAAAGTAAAAGTCAATGCTTACATTACTTTGACTTTATGAACACAAATATGAAATTATTTGTGACGGAGACAACTTTCGGTAAGCAATCATAAATACTGAAATAAAATCCTCTTTATAACAACAGCTATTCGTGTTTATGTAAAACAAGCAACAAACATTTTTAATGTGATTATTCAAAGATTTAAAGCATTAACACAATTATTTAAACATTAATGTATTTACTTATTACTCAATATACGAGGGGTTATCCAAAACTTCGTACAATGTAATTATGAAATGATAAGCCAGACAGGACCATGATTCTTTGCGATTCATAACATTACTGTGAATTATTACTTGGTATTTGTGATAGGGCAGAAGTAATCTCATTTGTGTATTCAAAGATAAAATAAAAGGTTGACAGATTGTGTTGACAATGAACATACATGTATACATGCTACATATTAATGTTGCCAATGAACTTTGACAAAATTTAAATTGTTCTCTTACAAATGTTCCTTTAGCATGCTCCAAGTATCTAACTTTGACACAGCACTACAAAATTATATTTTTTACTAGAAAATTACTGATTGGCTTGTTTTGATCGACATTGGTCAATGATCAAATGACCCAAAATTAACTAATGTCGACTCCATGATCCTTAATGCAAAATATGTACATGTTTAAATGATGCATATATTGCACATGTAATATTTCAAATGTACACCACAATTTATAAATTCTTAGCGCTTTAATTCAGATATCATGGTCGTCTTGTGGTCCATGTCCAACTTACAGGTACTGTAAGTTGTTGATACGTCCTGTTAGAGAAAATATGATATTACGGTCGCCATTCAGCCAATGTGTTTCCTTCCATATATGTACTTTATTTCTAAAATGAATTTATCTGAAAACAAAATCTGTAGCTAGATGAGTCATCCAGAAGAAGAAAACAAATCTGGTAAAAATGGTAAAAGACGGAGCCATCAGAAGCATTAATATGAAAATTGCAGACACGGTTTGATTGAGTCCGTACATGAGGGATAATGAAATATAAGGGATAATTTCAATATTCGGGACCATATGCAGTTACTTAAGTAAAACGACATAAGTAATTTGATCATGAAAGGACTTGGTAATTATCAAATTTGTACTGTAAAACTTTCTGATTAAATCCACCGTTACTATTTTTTGTATGTATCTTTTTATTGTTTTAATTGCAACCTAACGCAAAATATGTCATTAGTTTTATGCACACTTTATGCACACTTTCTATCTATAAACATGCAGTCCTAATATAAAAGCAGTGCCCAAATACATATTTAGTTTAACATATATTAACTATGTTGTGCATCTGTCTCAAACATGTAGTTCAACGTTTTTACTGTTAAATATAAATTACTGTAAAAAATTATTTTTTAGAAGTTAGCAAAATAATACCCCAATCGTTTTGATAAGGCCGCTTAAGTAATATTTTGAAGATGCAAAAAACAATTTCAATTTGCGTGTATTTGCAGAAGAAAACCTCCCTGTTTTCCTGGCAAATCATTCTGCAGACGACATTGATAAATTAAAGCATGCAACCGGTGCATCTTAAGTAAACAAAATAGTATTTCTTTTCTGAAATTATTGTACTTTATGCAAAAGTAATCAATTCCCGTATATTTGTTTCGGACATTTATGGTTCCCCTGAAAATATTAAAGTATTGGTTAGCTTTAAGATTTTCTCAGAAGAATATCAAATAATGAGTTTCACTGCAGAGGAATATTTTGATTTGTTTTGTGCTAAAAGTACAGACTCGTGTCGCATATTAAACAACAAAACCATTGCAGAAAACTATTCAAGGTTACTTTTATTAAAATGTCTATTATTGAATTTGTTTTTGGTACTATTGCACATAAAAATATTTCTTTGAATTTTCGACCTGACAAAAAACTAATTATCATATGCAAAAAACAAAACAAAAAAAACATGGTTTAAAAAATAGAAAAGGAACAGGATTGCACAATGTTAATTCATTTAAATTGATCGATTATTATTTAAATTGATTATTGGGTAAATAAATGCAAATCTGTCAATTCCAAATTATAAGAAAAAAAAAGTATATTCAGGAGAGGAAAAATCTAGAAATTATTAAGGAACATCAGTTATCAGAAGTCTATTTGGCTACACTCAAACTTTTTCTGTATATGTTCTTTTTTCTTCTTTCAACACCATCATCAAGTAATTGTTTTAGCATGTTTGACTCCGATATACATAGATAATACGTAAGTTAGAAGTTATAAGAATCATTGAATAGAAGTCACTCGTACGTTAAAAAAGCACTACTGATTTTTAAACTTTGCAACCAAAATAACTCTTGAACCTATGATAATTAAACTTTTACAATATAGAGTGATATTCGTACATGTACATGTATATAGTTATAAAGCTATGCAAAACATTTCTAAGCTTGATTTAAAAAGTATCCAAAATATCTCAAATGCGCTCGTTTCAAATTTTGCAAACTTACTATTTATATCTTCGAAAAATAGAGACAAAAAGATTTGGGATTATTATATAACTGCACGTTCGTTTGTAACGTCGCTTTTAATTGAATAATCGTGATATTTATATTATTAGTTATAACGATTTTTGACAGGTTAATTGCAATTTAATCATCGCTTTTTCCAAACAACCGTTTATATAGGACACAATAGTCAGTCAAACATCTTTATAACCAATATTATAAACCGACTTTGACGATACCTTTTTGAAAAAAATATAATGTTATGTTCCGAAATTCTTTTTTAACTATCTTAATAAAATATTATTATATAATATTAAAATTATGTATTGAAATATCATCTTTAACTTGTCTCTGTGTAATAAATAATCTTTTCAGCTAAGTTTATATAGTTAAAAGTTAATAAAAATTTAGTTAAAGAACAAACATTATCTCTAACATTTATTTACTTGACTTAAATGTATATTTTAAAAAATGAGCCGCGTCACGACAAAACCAACATAGTGCGTTTGCGACCAGTATGGAAACAGACCACATGCGCATCCGCGCAGTCTGATCAGGATCCATGCTGTTCGCTTACAAACTCTATAACAAGTAGAGAAGCTGATAGCGAACAGCATGGATCCTGATCAGACTGTGCAGATGCGCAGGCTGGTCTGTATCCATGCTGGTCGCAAACGCACTATGTTGGTTTTGTCGTGACACGGCTCAAATATGAAATAACTTTATAAAGGAGACAACTCTGCACCTTCAAATCATAGTAGGCAATCGTGACTACATTTCGTTGTACAGTTTTACCAAAACTACTGACGAAATGTGTAGTGTAATAATTTTAAACCTCAAAATTAACATGTAAACTGTATACATTACGATGCAAAACATCTGAATATTCTGTTAAAGGGACTCCACAAAGGCTTTTTTCACATGATGGAACTGGATTTTTTTTCGATATATATGTTCTATATTATGTAAAACTAGACTAAACTATGACTTGTGTGCACAATTTCAGACCATTCTCCCATTCTGTTTTTCCAGAAAAAAATTTCCTAATTGTGAAAAATGACCCAAAAATTTAAAAACGTTGCAACTGTTTTCACCTTAATCGGGCTAAAAAAAGCACAAGATAACATTTTTCTATTCATTTCTTATTTTATTTCTTAATTTTGCTTACACGTATCTTTCAATTTTAAGTGCCCCAGCTGATTTATGTTAGAATCTCAAATTTTATGTTTAAATGTTTTTATACCCCTGTGGAGTAACTCGTCAAAATGATAAATGGGTATTTGAATATAAGTAAATTTCTTTAATAAAGTTTTCATCGTTTTCAATTTTTTATATGCACCATTTCTTTGTTAAGTACTGTGTCAAATATTTTATAATTGTTATAAATTGAAGGTAAATGTTGACAAGTGTCTTTCTTACATTTATGATGCTTTTAAAGTGTTTCATTCAGAATTTTATTTAATTAACTGAGAACTTTGTATTTCCTATGCCGTACTCACACTTTGTATTTTTGGCTTTGGCTTGGAATAAAATTTAATATACTGATAAACAATAATATTTGATATAGCGAATGGAACGTTCCATACCTAAGGGTATGGGCATAATTTTGCGGTAAATATAATTGATATTACACTTGGGAAATGACCGTTTAAAGTAATAGAGAAATGCAGAATCCCTAAAGACAAAAGGTAAAATTGAAAATCTTAAGGTTCGGTTTAAAATGAGCATGTATGTGTAAGCTACTGTCACGCCCCCTAGCAACGGCTTAAGCAGAGTATAAGTTGTGCATGACGTACAAATATTGTTATCTCATTCTATAGAAAAACAAAATTCAGTTTATTTGAAGAAAGGGATTCAAATCAAAATCAAATTTTAAATGTGAACTTCTTTACCACACCATTAACTATCATTATTATGTAAACAATTAATTCGCTTTCATTATTATTTGTAATATGTTTTGAAATGCCTTATAGTATGCTTTAAGAACACAAGCTTTTCAATAAAAAGAGTAAATAAATATCCAATAAAATGACTTATATATTTTATACCTTGGCGCCAGACTTTGACAATCGTGATGATGTTATGTATGATATGTTATATCGGAGAGTTCTGAAATATTGATAGGAACTAAATAAATCCAAAATATACGATAATGCACCACGAAATCATCTATATGCATGCTTTTTTACCTTATTTATGAATACGAACTTTATTTTTGTAAATAATAATGTAACAGGTCAAGAACTAAAAACATAGGTATTTTTGCTAGTCAATATACAGTACTTTAATTAGAACTTGATTTGTGTCGACCTCTTGTATGTTTGTTTGAATTTACGTCGCATCAACAAAGTTTAATTCATATTGCACCGAAAGGATGTATGATGATGTTGGCCAATCTCGAGTCAATCTTCTTTTGCCTCAACCCTTGAAGGGTATAAAGCTATATCTTATGATGTTTTGTTCAATAGTAAAATGATATTGTTTTCATACTGTTATTGTAGTTTCTTGAACAAGTGGTAATATAAAATGTCTCTATTATTTAACACATTTGAATACTGTTCGTAAACAGAATAATATGTTCCGAAACAAAATTATATATGCTGCTATTAAAATAGATTTTTTAACCATTTAGCAATGATTTATTACATGCGTTATATACTTTTTAAGCAATATACCACAATATTTCTTTCATATACAGACATTGACATTTTATGAACATTCTTTTGATTAAGTAAGGATATTAATTTTCAAAGCAGATATATGGCTTTGGCAACATCTCAGCCACAAGGGACGGGACCTCTTGATCTTTGAATTAAGACACACCTGATCTAATGTAAAGCGACTCAAATAAGACTTTTTCTTCTTTAAAAAGGCAAGAGTTTTAAGGAAGTTTCGTCAATTTATACTTAAGTTTAAAGACTCTATAAGTCCGCAGTCATAAAGAAACCTGCTAATATTAGCCAATGGTGAAATAAGTGGAGTCTATGTATTTCTTAGCTCCCTTCAACGGGTGAGATGCTTTTGATCTCTAGTGTTGCTTTGAAGTTTGTAACACCCGAGGTTAGCCAAAATTATATTTCCTGATTCGGCGCAATATGACCTTTACTGTGTTGGTTTGCAGTAAAACCCAACAAACAAATGTAAATAAACTTAGTTATGCATGCTACCTGTTTTAATATTATCATCAACAATTCAATAGAAAATGTAATATAATGCCAATAGTTTAGTTAACTACATTTTAACAAACTTAAAAAATCCAACCAAGATATTAAAACATTACAGGGCCTAAAACTTTTTCATAGTTTTTAGCATTTTTTTCTTGGTTAACTTTTAAAAATTATTATATTAAAAAGGCATTCCGTTTTTCTTTATAAAAAAGATTATAAATTAAACACTACCATAATTATGAAAATGTTCGATGACTTTCAACACGTCTTTTACAGATCCTGTTTATGTCATTTTTCACTCTTATCAAATATTTTAAACAATGACATCAATATCGTTGTGTGATATCTGTCATACGTTTTGCGACAAAAATATTCAAATTGAATCAATCTAGGGTTATTCTAAAATTTAGCGCACACGTAGAAATTAAACGTGACAATTATATGAACAACAGTAAACAGTAAGTGAGTAATGGTACAGGTTTATAAAGCTTGTAATTATTTACAATGTCAGAAAAAATGGCACAAAGAAAATAGCCAACTCTCATATATCATGCTTGAAGATATCATGCTTGAAATTATTTTGGATTTATATTTGTCTGGGTATGACAATGCAAGTTATTATGTTCAGTAATCATGACATTGCTGACTTTACCGTTATTTTGCTCTACCCTAGGTGAAGGCAATTAGAACTGAAGTAAAATACACTAGAGTTTAAAGATGTTACAATTTGCATGATTTACAATGAATTGTACATACGAACATAGGATAGAACGTATATTCACTTCAACATCATATATGTTCCCGTGTTTGTTTTGTCAAAATTTGCTATGTAATCCTAGTGGACCTTTTCAGAGAATGAAATGAAACTCTTACTGTGTATTACATAATGCACCGTTTGTACGCACGTACATGTTGGAATACTCTCCTGCGCATCGGTCGAATGTTCGTTCCACTGTCGCTCACTTTCTCTGAAGTAACGTGAGTGTATTCAGTGCGTTATGTTGGAAGTAACAACGACACTATCATATGTAAAATATGGCTTCATTTTATATTATACTCAGTTGAAGAAACTAACATGTTTCGTTTGAGATATTTAAGATGCAGAGTGATTGAGATATAATAATGCATGTTACTCTGATATTTTTTCAGAAATCTATACCCAAAACAGCATTGCACGAACAGAAACTGAGTGCATGTATATGGCGACATTTAGTGAGAATGACAACATTGCATTGAACCCAAACGGATCGGACAGATTTAGGGACACAATGTTTAAAGTTTATTAGTCCCCTACCGGTTTAACCGGAGAGGACTTTAGGTTTACCCTCCGTCCGTCCGTCTGACCGTCCGTCCGTCTGTCTGTCAGTCCGTCAGTCCGTCCGTCCACAAAACTGGATCCCGCGATAACGCAAAAAGTACTGAAAATATTTTTATGAAACTTGATATATGGATAGTGGCAGTATCAAGATTATGCACGTCTTTTTCTTTTGTTCCTATGTAGAAAATTCCGGTTGCTATGGCAACAAATAGTCTGAAAATATGGCAAATTTAACACATAAACTGGATCCAGTGATAACTTAAAAAGTACTGAAAATATTTTTATGAAACTTGAAATATGGGTAGATGGCAGTCTGGAAATTATGCACATGTTTTTCTTTTTTTCCTATGTTGAATATTCTGGTTGCTATGGCAACAAATAGTCTGATAATATGGCAAATTTAACACATAAACTGGATCCAGTGATAACTCAAAAAGTACTGAAAATATTTTTATGAAACTTGAAATACGAGCCAATAATCAATCAAACCGAGCCTGCAACATTTTCAATTTTGCCGTGTTGGGCTTTCTTTAGGGATTCTATATTTATATATATATAATTATCAAAAAAATAAAATAATTAAAAGCACCCAACAGGCAAGGTCATGCATCAAAAACGTAGCCTCTAAAAGCTGTAATTTAGACCGTAGCGACTTAACGTTCGCGGAATTCGCGGTTAATAAATATCAGCGAAAGTTTGTCTCCGCGAAAATGCCGACGTTGTGAAAAACGCGAAATATTGTATCCGCGAACATTTCTAGGAATACAGTATGGGTAGATGACAGTCTGGAGATTATGCACATCTTTTTCTTTTCTTCCTATGTTGAAAATTCTGGTTGCTATGGCAACAAATAGCCTGAATTTCAAGATTTCTGTTTTAAATTTTTTCAGCTTTTTCTCCACAAGTTCTTTATTTCTTAAGGTGTTTACTTCAAACTTTAAATATAAGTTTCTGGTCATCAACCACATCATATGTGACAAGGTTAACAACTCTAGCACAAAAATTATCAGTATTACCTCCCTTGAACTTAGAATTTTTATGAAAAAAGATGTTGTCTTTTTAAATAACTTCTTTATTATTTTTAAATAACTTTTTTATTTCCCAATGTATCTACTTCAAACTTCATATATATGTTTTTTATTATCACTCAACATTTTTGAGAAGGTTAAATACGCTAGCAAGACTATTTCCAGAATTATGTCCCCCTTGAACTTAGATTTTTTTCGAGAAATTGGTATTTTTTACTCCAACTTCTTCATTCCTTATAGGATTTACTTTAAAATTCCACATCGTAATAATATGACAAGGTTGTATAAACATAATTTCCTTACTAGGCAAAGAAACTTAACACATTATTGTGATATAAACAAACTTAGAACTCAAAAGATTTAAGTTCATTCATGTCATTCATTGACTGGTAAAATTGAATGGCCAATGACCCATCAGAATGTTGCTGGGGTTCTTACCGGTAGGGGACTTATGGATTGCTTGCAATACTATGATAATTGCTTGTTCGCTTTGTTTCGAAGAATTGACATAATAATTTTAACTGTATTTTAGATTGGAGACCATTCATAAACTATTGAAAATATGTCGGGTTATAATTGTATAACTACAAATGTACAGTGCGTTAACTGGAGTGGAGATATTAGTAACCTGCACTCCAGCTACCACACTTTCTGTTGGGGATAACAAGAGCATGCTCGTTGATTACCTACATTTTTCTCAGTGTTACTTTATGTCGACAAGAAAAGGATAATGAACAATCATATTCAGATGCTCGTACATTGGTTCATTTGTTTGGGTTTCTTATTGTGATTTTTATTTTTAACTTTGACACAGAAGAGAAAGAACATCAATACACTTGGCAAGCTGATATGTACTAGGGGGCTAAGACCCTTCGACCACGTGGTTCAATACTTTTTTCCATTTCTTATCACAGCCCAACTGTTATTACTGTATAACTTAAATAAATATGCATTATATTTTGACAGTTTGTCTGTCGGCAGCAGTATTTTAACGCAAGACGTGCAGTCCAAGATCATAGTCAGTACTTTTCGTTTTTGTTTGTTTGTTTGTTTGTTTGGATTTTTACGGCACGTCAACACATAACTGGCCATATCGTGCCGAATGCTATAATAGGCTTAAAATATTATGTAAAACATTGTAAATGACAATAGAAATGAGCCAATTAGATCCTAGAATACAAGTTTATCTCTTTTAAATAATCAATTATGTTTTTTGATGGAATTGTATTAAAAAGTTCTTTGAGTGAATTTACAGAATAAAATCTATTACGGGCCTGTGAAAAATCATGACATTCAAGAAGAAAATGCTTGACAGTAAAATTTTCATTACAACCTACACAGAAAGGGGTATTGTCATTTGTGAGGAGATAAGAGTGGGTAATTTTAGTGTGTCCAATTCGGCATCGAAGAAGAACTGTTTGATCACGGCGGTTTGACAGAGATAGAGATGGTGACATATCAAGAGATGGGTTTATATCGTGAAGTTTATTAAAAACGGCATTGTCCCAATTTGCTTTCCATTCAGATGATACGAGTTTATTTATAGCCGGTCTAAAATCACAAGCAGGTAACAATAAGTCAGTTTTTTGAAAATTTAATGATTGTTTAGCTAAAGCATCTACTTTTTCATTTCCTCGTATTCCTACATGGCTTGGAATCCAATATAATTTATTCGTTATTCGGTCAGAACATAAATTTGCCTAAAATTAGGAATGGTCTTGTCCAGTCTAAAAGATGGACGGGTACATTTAAGATATTTAACTGGGTAAAGGTGAAAACATATTAGTTATATCAGTTTATCCACTAAGACATTACATTTAAGTAAAATTTGTTGATGGCTTTGTTTTAAAATTTAAGCAACCTAATATTTTATTATAACTGCTTGTCAAGACTTGCCCAGTGCAAGACCTTATATACTTTCTGTCCCGGAAAAGAGCATAAAACAAAATGTCAACCTACCTAAAAGTCATAAAGGAAAGGAAACGCTTGACCTGTAAGACATTATAAATACTCATTTAATCAGTGTTTGAAGAAAGTAACCTCCAATGATAAAGTAACCTCCAATGAAATTTGAATAAACAATATAATTATATGAAGATATTGCTTAAAACTCGTACTAAGATCAACACAATTATATGTGTAAATGACTGGCTGGCATACAAAAAGCACATCGTGTGTGACTGAGCGATGTTTTAATATGGAACGCCGTGAATGTCTTATGTAATCAATGTTTTTGTTATCTTGTGAAACGATGATATTATTTTGTCGTATGAGCATGCTAACATGTGCAATTTACATCATGTCTTGTCAAAGGAACATGCTTACATGTACAAACAGCATGTAAACTTGTCAAATTATTATGATGACATGTGCAGACAACATGCTTACTTGTCAAAGTATCGTGATGACTTGTGCAAATGACATGGTAACTTGTCAAAGTATAATGATGACTTGTGCAAATGACATGGTAACTTGTCAAAGTATAATGATGACTTGTGCAAATGACATGGTAACTTGTCAAAATGTAATGATGACTTGTGCAAACGACATGTTAACTTGTCGAATTATTGTGATGACATGTGCAAACAGCATGTTAACTTGTCAAAATGTCATGATGACTTGTGCAAACGCCATGTTAACTTGTCAAAGTATAATGATGACTTGTGCAAACGACATGTTAACTTGTCGAATTATCGTGATGACATGTGCAAACAGCATGTTAACTTGTCAAAGTATCATGATGACTTGTGCAAACAGCATGTTAACATGTCAAATAACCATGATGATTTGTGAAGACAACATGTGAACTTGTCAAAGAATCGTGATGACTTGTGCAAATGACATGTTATCTTGTATCATGCTGACATGTCAAAACGTACTGTTAACTTGTCAAAGTATTATGATAACTTGTGCAAATGCCATGCTAACATGTCAAAATTCCATGATGACATGTGTAAACAGCATGTTAACTTGTCGAATTATCGTTATGACATGTGCATACAGCAAGTTAACATGTCCAAGTATCATGATGACTTGTGCAAACGACATGTTAACTTGTCCAAGTATAATGATGACTTGTGCAAATGCCATACTAACTTGTCAAAATTTCATGATGACATGTGCAAACAGTATGATAACTTGTCAAAATGTCATGATGACTTGTGCAAACGCCATGTAAACTTTTCAAAGTATCATGTTAACTTGTCAAAATTTCATGATGACATGTGCAAACAACATGTTAACTTGTCAAGGTATCGTGATAACATGTGCAAATGCCATGTTAACTTGTCAAAATATCATGATGACTTGTGCAAACGACATGTTAACTTGTCAAATTATCATGATGACTTGTGCAGACAACATGTTAATTTGTCAAAAAAATCGTGATGACTTGTGCAAAACACATGTTAACTTGTTAATGTATTATGAGCATGTCATCACAATAATTCGACAAGTTAACATGCTGTTTGCACATGTCATCATGAAATTTTGACAAGTTAACACGTCGTTTGCACAAGTCATCATGATATTTTGACAAGTTAACATGTCGTTTGCACAAGTCATCATGATACTTTGACAAGTTAACATGTTGTCTGCACATGTCATAATGATTATTCGACAAGTTAACATGCTGTTTGAACAAGTCAGCATTGTCTTTAGACAAGATATGATGTAAATTGCACATGTTAATATGCTTAAATGACAAAATAATATCATCATTTCACAAGATAGCAAAAACATTGATAGCATAAGACAGTCACGGCGTTCCATATTTTAAATTCGAGTGGCTGTTGACCACTCGTTCTATATTTTAATTCACTGATTGTTGTCAAGATAAAGAAGAATGAGTCATACATCTCCATGGTTGTGGGAATATATCTTTAGCATTTACCTTACTTGTATGACAGTTTACCTGTCTTTCAAGATTTTGTATTCATTTAAAAGTGAGTGATAATAGGATAAGATTCTTTCCCTCGACGTAATAAAGTAGATTAATGTTTCTGAATGTAAAAAAATGCAAATATAAATATTGAAAACCCTGTTACGCCTGCAAAATTTAAAAGGAGTTTGGTATTATTCTTTTAATATATTTTAACTAATGTATCGTTACAAGATGTGCATACTGTCCCTCTTTTGGTGAAATATTAATATTTTATATTAACTTTAATTATTCGAACTAGCTACGGCCATAACAGTGACTATGATTTAAAAGACTTCATCAACTACAGTTAATACTTCGACCAACAAGTCATTATCCGCGACGACATTGACCTCGACCGCAAGTGTTTAGACAGCTAGGGTTACCAGTTCAGCTTAAACTACAACAAGCTACAGGACGTCTACCAAAAACTATTTCTAAAAGATTCGAGTAGGGTAACAACTATGACGTTTACAATTACGTCTACTACGACTTTATTGCTACGACTACGTCCATGCATGACCATAACTACCACTTTATGCAACTGCAATCATGGTTATAAATTATGCGGAAAAGGAAGCATGCAATAATAACCATGAGGTAAAGATAGACGTGGACTTTAGTACATGTATACAACACCTATCATGATAAAAGGATTTTTATATTTTTTACATGCATTATTAATTTTATGAAGATACAATAGACGTAGAAAGCTTAATTACGTATAGGCTTAGACGATAGGATACAAACTTTTGTATCATGTAGGTAAGTCAAACATTGACGAACGCAATGTAATAAATGTAATAAAAATTATTTAAAATATAGGTGTAGAAGAAGGAGTGTAACACTAACCATGATGGTAACATTAGCGTGGACGATAGCATGCACTAGATCAAGCTTTAAAACAGGTGTTTGTTGGATGTGATGGTAGTTTTTGTTGTTCTTTTTATCTCCTTTGTTGTTGTTTTTATAATCAATTCTTTTTTTGTAATGTTACCGACCGTAACAGCTTCAAATATAGCTATCTGAAAGCGTCGATCTATTACATTTTAATTTGAAAATATAAATCTATAAAATGTAGTGTCTCTTTATATTGAACAAAATACTCATTCATACATCACCTCAATTTTAGGGTTGAAGGTCGTTATTTACTATTGGCTAATAAAGGGTTTATCTGAAAATGCAAACACGTCGCAAAGTTATGTTTGTCTTTACGCATGGTAAATAAACTGAACACAAGGCCTTACTGATTCTTAAAAGATTTAATACAAACATACGCTTTATTCATTCAGTGTTTTTACCTACTTGCAAAATAAATGTATTCATAAAAAACGAGAGAGATAACAATATTAATTCTTCATTCAACACAAAACTTGAATGAATTTATTTTTGGTTAATGGTTGTTGATTGCTAACGAGACAGTTTTATTGACAATTTTTTTTAGATTTATTGTGTTTGTGAAATCTAGTGCAATGCAGGTTTTTATTAGGAAACGAAAATATAGTTCGAATAAGGATCTTCTGTTCACTAAATTTAACAAAAAACATATCGTTTAAAGTTGTATATGATAATCATGATTTATCTGTTATTTTGCTATGATTCAACATGGAATATAAAATTTCCAACAAGATGTTATTGCGTCTATAAATGTATTTTTGTACGTTTGTAGGAACATCACCATACTTGTGTCCTTGACTTCGTTATATGATTCAAAAATCATTCACTGTCAAGAACATACCTAACAATTATGTTTGTTATTGTTAGTCATTTCCATAAAAGGGATTTTCGTTTTTCATATACATGTATTTTATCATTTTGCTTTTTATTGCTTTTTTAATTCTTATGAATGTTAAACAAACTAGTTTTCTTTCAAAGGCTTACTGAGATTTAATTCAGATTAAGTTCAAATGCATTTCACTTTTCATCAAATATTAAATACATTTAATACATACTTTCATTTTTTGTCGCGTTATAATTAGATATTTATTTTAATGTTTGCATTGCGTGTCTGTACCATTCACACATTCATCAGTGTTGCAGCACTCGTACACGTACAGGTGCATTACGTTTTTAGACAAATAATACTACCAAATATATAATCAGTGAACATAATTTAAATAAATGAGAGATGATTGATAATAAGGCGTTATATTAATTGATAACAATCCATTATTTCTAATGAATAAAAGTGGAATATGTAAAATTCTAATTTTATTGAATAAATAATACAATCATTAAAACATGTGGCATATAATTGTAAGTATATTCTGATTATCATCCCCAGTCACATTCCTGCCTTTTCAAAGAAAAAGGGTGTAAAAATGGGCTATGTATGTCCCTATTTATGTCCCTCTTACAGTCTGCCTCTCCGGTCCACAACTCATCTGTTTATAAAGGAATTTTGAAATGATAAAGCACAAATATCACCATAATACGACGGCGTTTAATACGCGACACCAAGACCCCTACCTTCAAGGTTTAAAATAACAGTCACATGGAAATCAAAGTTCAACATTGCCTGGTAGATGGTATGTTTCGTGTCCAGTTATAAAAAATGCACTTATCAAAGGATTGTTAATTAAATTGGCGCAAATGAGCACCATAAAAAGACAATGTGTCATGCGCAACATCCATAACTTTACCTCCAAGGTCAGGGTCATAAATGGAGATCAAACGTCAATATTGGCTGACTGAAGGTATTTTTTGTGTCCTGTCATTAACTTTTTAACCCATCAAGGGATTTTGAAATGACTTGACACAAATGTGCATGTGTCATGTGCAACACTCAGAGTATTTTCGGCAATGTCAAGGTCACACTAATAGGTAAGATATTAACATGGTCTGAGCTAACGCTCATTTTTTGTGTCGGGTGGACAACTCTCTATTTATCAAAGGATCTTCTTAATAGTTTGAAAAAATATTTACCATATTATGAGAATGTGGTATGCGCAACATCTAGACCCCTACCACCAGTCAGTGACACACATATAAATCAAAGCTTATCATGCTCTATGTTGTGCTTGTCCAGATAATAACTTTCAAAATTTTGAGAGATCCAGTGAAACTTCAAAATATAAAACGATAAGATAAGAGCGAGAGGGAGTGTACCACAAGAGAATGATAACTCCATCTAAAATGATTTTCTAATTATCTCCCTTTATGTACTTCCTTTCAGTGTTTAAAAACTGCTCAGAGGTACGACGTATTTCTATTGACATATACACAACCGTTTAATTTTGAATCATTGTTTAATGTGTAGATCTAGCATTTATCAAGATTTCACACTTAAACTGAAACTTCAAATGACACTATTGTGTGCTTCATATAGGCAGAGGACGTTGGTAACTCTTATAAGAATTAGTTAAATTGTTCCAGCCTCACCTCTGTGGATCATATAATTGTACCTCATCATTGCTCGTGTTTTGTATTTCACTGACGTTTTGCAATTGTTGATCGTCATTATTTTAATTGAGTCTGATGGTGTAAAGTTTTATAATTATTTGTTTCTTATTTACTTCATATTTGTTTTATATATACTTTAACAAGGGAAAATAGTTAATTGTGTTCATTCGTATAGACTAATATGTTAGATCATGCGATAAAAACAAATATTGTTAAACGAATTCTGTTTTAAAAGATGGAGTGAAAATGAAAAACAATCGGAGGGATGAACAAGGATCTTACGGCTTTGCTAGTGGACCACGTGTATGATTGTGAACAAAAATGTTTTTATATGACCTGTGTAATCATTCGCAGTTTAGTATATGTTTATAAATAACTCTTGATCTTCGTGCATTTTTATTTTCTTCAAATCAATGAGGTATAATGTCGAATTGTTCAAATTAAGTTGTCCGTTTTCTTTGCAATTTATCGTAGCGCAAAATAACTTTCACATATCTGGTACAAAACATTTGTCACTCAAAGTGCTTTCACTCCTGCACAGAAGAATAACAATATTCTAATACCATTTTCTATCGGTATTGCTCCTTTGTTCAGCAGGCAGTTATGTTTTTTGTTATTGAAATTTCAAACCAAATATAGCGTGCTGCAATCTGACTTCGACGAATTATATTTAAATGTCACAGTATAAATATCTATGTTAATTATTCATGTGTGACAAGAGGAATGACCTTAAAAATAAGATTATCATAAGAAACACTTTAGTAAACCTTGCTTTGCGTGCACACATGATGATTTATTGTTGTTCACTTTACGAAAAAAAAAATCTGCTATTCCTGTTCAGTGGAATCAAACGATACAAGTACAAATGTTGCTGCAATGCAGCAATTGAGAAGCTCCGCGCAAAAAAAATGTGCTCATTACAGATACCTTACCAAATTATTCCTACACACAGGTCATGTTATGTTCAGATTAATTACTATTGTAGATTTTTTCCGAATGTTTTGTAAACCATTTTTTGCATAATTATACTTATCTTATGCACTGTCCATAATTAAAAAGAGGGGAAAGATATTTAATATAAAAAATGCTTTCACTGATGCCTACCTGGTAAGGAAAGTAATTCCATTGTATACAAACAAGACTTACAAGACTTGTAAATGTTATGTGACATGACTGTAATGTGTTCTGTTTGTGTCACTACTGTAGTCAGTAACATAAGATGATAAAAATATCAAAGTCTGTTTTTTTTTATTATTATAATTGTAACAAATATACAAATAGTAACAAAAGGGACTAATATTATAATATAGTAATATTACATGCATTTTTTTCATGTCAAATTAAAAGAAATGGTTTCTTTCAATACTGAAAGTAGAACACACTCTGGAATGAAAAAATGGGATGAATTTCAAAAAGACCAAATTCAGGAATTTTTTTGTTTGTTATACACGCGTTACATGGTGATACAGTATTTATCAATATAATAGAAGACTGTCACCTGAATTTTAGGTAGGTATGAGGAAATTCACTAACATCATGTTCGTGCGTCTCGACAAAGATATGAAAGCTATTTGACATTGGTCATATATAAAAAAAAAAAAACTATTGTTAATTAATTTATTTGGAGATCAATATATATTTTTTGTTGAATTGCTTTAAAACCATTCAAACTGCAGATCAAAGTTTCTGTTGTTGTCATGATATATATCTATAGCCTATGCTTAATGAGGGTCCATCCGCTCGTAAGGTCACAAAATGCAGCTTTCGCTGTCGAGTACGGACCCCCGAACATGTCACCAGTCATACCCTTAATTTTTTTCTTTTTTACAAAGTGGTATGCTGTACCAATGACGCTAATGAAATGTAACCTTATATACTAAAGTTTAATTATTTCAAAACAACCAATATATCAACATGTTATTATTAAACATTTAATTTCATAAATATAAATTAAAAATAATTTTCAAAAGCAAAATTGTTAAAGTATTATGCCTGAAATCTTCTTTATATTGACAAATTCAATCACTAATAGTATACTTGATATGCTGTGTGTAAATGTAATTCAAAATGTAACAAATTATAATTTCATGTACTACTAAAAAAGGGAAATAACAAATTTATAACCTAAGTGTCAAAAATCAGAACATTTATAGCTATTTATAGCTTTCGAATTCATGTACAGCAGAACTGCTTTCCGGTTCTCATTCATTAATATGACATGCTGCGAATCACCGACGGGGAAACAAATATAGAAATCGAAAGGAGTTCTTGAATGCGGATTTACTTTTAGCTGTAGATCGAAGGGATTTATTGATCAAATCCGAGCCCATGGACAAAAAAAAATAGTAAACACAAATAGTTCCGCGCCCATAGGCGCGGAGCAATAAATGAAAGCAGAAGAAACATATTCAAAGAGCGAATATCAAGGATGATCAAATAATTGAAATACCTCTAATGATACCGTTACTGTGATTTTCAATTGTGCGCTTGGTTAATTTGTTAATGGAAGTAAGAAATGCATTAGTTTAGGAAGCATTATTTTGTTATTTTTGTGAATGTTATTAGTTCATAAAATAAATACAATCAAGTAAATGTTTTGTGGCCATTTAAAGACAAATACTATATGCATGTGTTTCATAGCTTGAAAAGAGGGCTGGAGGGTGGTGACTTCGAGTTCTTGGCGGCAAATAATAATTTAACATTGAGTCAAAATGTCATATTTTGTTCTTTTAAATAATTGTTCACAAATTAAACACTATTGTCGTAGTGAATAAAGTACAAAGTAATGGTTTGATTTATTTTGATTTATTATCAAATAAGATTTTTTGTTGATCTATCATTTACAAACTAGATATGTAATATATTGTTTTTAAGACATTTGATCGCTGTGTGATATCTAACATAATATTTACCACGTAAAGGTAGTTTAAGTTATCTAAGTTTGCTAAGATTTTGTTTGTATCAATCAAGGGTTAATTAGATATCATTGCACATACAGAGACTGGACGTGACAATTATATTAACAACAGAAAAGAGTAAGTGTGTAATGGTACATGGTTTAAACGATTGTTTTTTATTTACGATTTAAGAAATAAAAAATGCACAATGAAAACAGCGTCGTGTTGGTCACTAAAATGCAGTGTTCACCGTTATATATTATCCTGTTGAAATCACACAAGAAGAAATCATTGTAAGATACATTTCGATTTGTCTGTTTTAACAAAAAGATACTTAACTAAGTATGACAATGCATTTTCTGTTTTCAGTAAATGCATTGTACTGTCATTGACAGACATTTCATTTTTTGTATGGTTTTGAATTATCCATTATAATGATAAACCGAGTATTTGTTTTGTGAGCAAAGTATGTAAAAATAAATGATAATTTACCACAATTTTCATTCAGGTGTTTTTCACAAATGACTTTTAAATAATGCTCATTGTTTTTATTAAATAAATAGATTTTAAAAAGGTAAACCACAAACAAATTTATATGAATGAATGAAAAAAATGCATGTTTACTCAGATCTTTTTAGCACCCATCTAACCCCGTTTTGTTTATTTAAAAGTGTAAAACTACATAAGCAGTATGTGATTGATGATTTTGCAGATTTACGTTTAGAGGCTTGATCTTGATTGGTGTATTTAAGCAAGCGTCTAGACGTTTTCTACACAAATATTGTTAAAACAAAAAGACGATAATCGGTCAGCAAATTGTTATTTACTTGTGACTGAACAAGTGTCAAACGTTAATCTGTTACAAAATACAAATACGACATCATTGTTGATTTTTGACTGCTACCAAACTGCACCAATTTATTGTAGAGGACCATATACATGTACAATTTTAGATAACGTTATCCACTATGACATCCTTTTCATATAAGATATTACAAGAGCATTATAATTAAAGTTATGCAAAGTACCTTTGTTGTACTAAAATGAATATAGCTCTTTCCGTTTTAACGTTTGATCAGCCTTAGAGACACATGCAATCGCATCTTTGTTAAATCCTTTCAACGTTTCTGCTTTAAGTATTTTATTTCTATTTACCGATTCTAGACGGACGTTATGTTCAATTACTCGAGGTTAATACGTCGCCTATTTAACTTAAATTAGGAAGACGCTTAAATAACCTACCGTTGTAATCCATATTTATGAGCTGCCTTAGTGACTGTTTACAGAACGCAGCCACAGACACAACCCAGTCACAATTGCAGGGTACCAGGAATTGCAAAATACACAATTGTGCCGTTGAAAACTCGACATATTAAGTATAATGTCATTCATTCTCAAAAGAAATCTAGCCAATCATGAGCGACCGTTCTTTTTGCTTACAATTTGTGAACGTTTTTACGAGTTTGTACGTAACAAACCAGTGAATTAGAAGCGAGACCGCATATTTTAAGCTATTGACCAGTTTACGTTTTGAGCCATGGTTTTAATCAATAACATAATTGTACATAATTATGTTATTAAAACCTGATATATATATCAATTTTATTAGTCAGTATGAAGATGGGCACAGCTTAAACATGGCTAATTTAAAATACAGGCTGATGACCTCACTGAGAGGTCGGTTCGCTGTACACCAACTGTTATCAGATATCAAGGTATAAAAAAGAAGAATGAATCACACATCACTTAACTTGTCAGAACACATTTAAAGCATTTATTTTACAGTGTCTGACAATTTACTTGCTTATCTTATTGTTTTCCATTCATTAATCTACAAGCCATAATAATTTGGGTGCTTTTTATTGCAAGATAAAATTTTCTGAAAGCGGTCAATGAAAATATATATTTCTTTAATGTAATCAATCTTGCAAACGGAGTACGATTTTGTATATATTCTTTTCTTAAGCTCTTGAGTTTGTGAACAGGTGTATGGCGTAAAAAATTACATATTATCTATCCTATGTTGAATGTTATATCATACATATACTTCTAAACCAGTTTTTTTGGTTCTTTAATAAAGATGATTAAAATCTTTACATTACTTATAATTTCAAGCATTTGTTAAAGGATTTTCAAAGAAAAACTGTCACTATTTCAATGTAATTGGAAAAGTTAACTTAATGATAATTTTGACAACCATCTGCTCTTTGACGTTTAAACATGTTAAAATCTGTATTGGTGTCTACGGAGCATTTGTCTTATTGAAAAGAGCTTTTGTTAGATGGAAACCATTCACAATTTATAATTAGATAGTCTGCTTGGTGAATAAATGATCGAATATGTTCTGTTATTTTGTGCATCATTTTTGCTTCAAATTGTATATGCGTATGTGTATGTTGTCAACTATGATTTTGTGGTAGCAAAGGATAGTGAGATGACAATGTCATTGAAAAATGCATTCATTAGATACGAAAAACGACGTACAAATGCGTGCGATTTACGTCAAATTATATCAATTTAAATAAACCAGGAAAATGTTTAGAAGATTTTTATAAATTTCTTGAACGAATTTAATTATATCTTCATCCGAAACAAAACTTGAATGAATTAAATTTTGTTTATGGTTGTTGATTGCTAACGAGACTGCTTTTTTGACAAAATTTATGATAGATTTAATGTGTTTGTTATGTAGTGTAATAAAAGTTTCCTTTAAGGAAACGGGGTAAAAGATCAAATAAGGGCCTTCTGTTCACCACATTTTAAAAGCATCTCGTTTTTAAGTTAATAATTTATCTGTTATGTTGCATTATTTATATGTTTCACCAAGGATGGTGATACAGTTTCAGCGTCACCTCTATAGATCACATATACCTTATCATGATTCTTTTTATTTTATCTATTTATTTTTTGTTTACTTTTAATTTGTAATTGATGATCGTCATTATTTTAATTGATAATGTAAAGTTTTATGTTTCTTATTTAATTTATATTTGCTTATACTTTCTTCAACAGGAAAAATAATCAATTGTGTTAATTCGTAAAGGCTTAATTATAAGATCGTGCGATCACAATATTATAATGTTATGCGATGTCTGTTTTAAAAGATGGATATAATTCAGATGATGAAAGATGCTGCAAGAACTGAACAAATTTTCTTTTTTTAATTATATATGACTGGTGAAGAAAAATAATAATAAATTAGTGCATCATTTATAACAAATGTTCATTTTATTTTAAAAAGAAACAACTAAAGACGCTAAGACATACACTTTACACGTGTTTCAATAGATTGGTCAAGAGCTTTCATGTTTCGGCGCCGTATGACCTGTGATGGTGCGCCGCTAAAACAAACAAAGACAAAGCTTTATTGGTGAATATGTACTGTTCCATAATTATGTAAGAGGAGAAGAATTTCATAAGACACGTTGTCTTTCATTCTTATCCTGTTTTTAAAGAAATAGGAATGGAAGGATTGATGTTTGTCTTATATAAATATTCATCATTTAAAAGAGGTACCATGACAGTTTTTCTGTTTAAATCAACCGTATAACTGAGAAATTCGTGTTTTAAAACACTATTTTTTACTTGAGAAATAAGTTCATGGGCGCAACCATTTTGGCGTTCATTCACTCTCGCTAGACAGACGAGACCGAGATTATGACGTATTACACCTACTTACAGTATAGGTGTACACGCTGGTACAACAGAAATATATCTTGATGAAGAATTTATCAATCTTATTACGTACATAATAATCACATTTTCTCGAGTTTATCCATTTCCCTATAGCTTTTTTCCACGTTATCTACTTACCCAATCGCTTTCCTACACAGATACGCATTTCTACTACCGTAAATTTAATCCATTGAACAAAAAATCATAAATCTACTTAATATTTAAAATGATTATTGGTCACCGAAAAAAAGTGTTGCTATAATTAATAATGCTTTAATCTACAGTATAATCTGACAGGTGTGCAACTTGATTTCCCTGAAGGTCACTCAAGTTCACTAATGAAGTGTAAAAAAATAGATGTCTATTTCGTCATCAGAATATTTGACAGGGTTATTATCAGGGAAACATTGTGCTTGACTTTTTTTATGATCAAAAAGGTCTGTCGGTGTATGCTTCCTACACAGATGCATTCAAGGAGCAAAATCGTCAGTATACAGTGTGACAGGGACATTTGATGGAAATTAGAAACAATTAAAATGGATAATGCACAGTATTAGACATAAGTAGTAAGAACCAGCAATTGTGTGAATAAATTATGCAAATTAGATTTTTGAGCAGCCAATAAAAATGTTTGCCTGCAAAATTTAATATAAGGCTACTATTACGATGCAAATAAATACCACGCAGCAACATACATTGACCTCTGATTGACAGACATGTTAACAAAGAGTTGCTTATATTTTTTAAATGTGTACACGTGTATTTATTAGATCTGTGAAATATTGATTAATTACATTGAGATGAGACTTTAATGAACGTAGCATTGTTTGGAGAAACAGGCATCACTAGTCTTAAGTGGTGCGACCGGTAGACCGTTGATTTTTTCATTTGTTTCTTTATTTGTTTTTTATTCTTTGGATATTGTTACGCATTTTGAACTAAAAAATCATCTTTACACATTAGTTTATCTTTTCTATACTATATATGTGAAACTTTTTTTTGGTTGACTTATTGTCCTTAAAACCAAGTGCATCTAATTTTAATGTAAAATTTTGGATTGGTTATATTATTTTCATTTTCCAAGAAAAAGAGTGTTTTAATCTCCTACATGTATAAAGACCAACAATTATCATCTCATGTTTCTTAAGTATTATGTTAATGATTTAATATCGAGTTCTGCTAAAGCCAGTGCAAGTGGCATTGGAGTCATGGGCGGATAACATATTTTGTGCTTTAGATTAAATAATTGTTTACAAATTAAAAAATATCGCTTTTGTGCAAAAAACGCACAAAGTAGTGGTTTGAATACTATTGACGTGTTCTCTCGGGAAGATTTATAGTTTCAAACAAGGCATACAATGTATGTTTTACAAAAAGAATATTTGATCGCTGTGTGATATCTAGCATAATATTTACCATGGAAAGGTTGTTTAACTTATTTAAGTTTGCTAAGATCTTGTTTGTATTAATCACGAGTTAATTGGATATCATTTCTCATACAGAGACCGAACGTAACAATTATATTAACAACAGAAAAGAGTAAGTGAGTAGTAATAATGATTAAAACGGTTGTATTTTATTTACGACGTAAGAAAAAAAAATGCACAATGAAAACAGCGTCGTGTTGGTCACTAAAATGCAGTGTTCACCGTTATATATTAACCTGTTGAAATCACACAAGAAGAAACCATTGTTAGACACATTTTAATTTATCTGTAACAGTTGCAACAAAATGATAATTGACTTAGTATGACAATGCAAATTCTGTTTTCAGTTAATACATTGTATTATCTTTAATATCGTTCCATATCAAATTATCTCATTAAGATGTTAAACGGATGCTAACTCGATTGCTGAGGTTTTCATCGATAGCAAAGTTTTACAATTCAACACAATAAATGTGCTTTGTGAGCATAATATGTAAACATAAATGATTATTTACCAAACTGTTCATTCAAATGTTTATCTGAATAAATGTTAAATAATGTTATCCACTCCATTGTTTTTTTTTTAAATAAAACAAATGACAAAAGGTAAACCACAAACAAATTTATATGAATGGATGAATAAAATGCATGTTTGCGCAGATCTACTAAGCACCCATCTAACCCTGTATTGTTTATTTAAAGTGAAAAAGTATCTAAGCAGTATGTGATTGATGATTTTGCAGGTACACCTTAAGAAGCTTGACCTTTATAGGTGCATTTAATACTGCATGCCTATATAGCCAAAATATTTTGAGAATAACGCATTAAGCTTTTTAGAAAAGTAAAAAGATTAAATAATCAAGTAATTTACATGTTATGTGCTATTAATAACTGATTTTGCAGTATTAATTACCATCTTCATGATCTTCTGCATGACTAACGCAGCAATATTATTTTTCGATGTGTCAATATCACTTTCTTTGTTCACTTGACAATATTTCACTTTTGAATACATTTTCACAATTTTCATGAAAACTAGCATGAATCTGAAGGCCTGCTGCTTTAAAAGAAATCCATCAAAAAACTAAAAAATTTCTTTATCGACTGACACAACACTATTCGATGAATTTTACTAGTGTGTAAAATCTTTCAGTTGATATTGGAAGAGACATTTGCAACATGTATACGTTATTAAAGTTTTTAAATTGACCAGTTTATGTTTTATGCTGCGGTTTTCATCAATGACGCATTTGTACAAAATTATGTGAGTGATTAATACCTGAGAAAAATGATAGCGGGGGCCTATATTTAGTATGTAGATGGATACAGCTTAAACATGGCTAATTTTAAATACAGTCTGATGACTGTCTGCTGTACACCAACTGTTATTAAGTATCAAGGTATAAAGAAGAAGAATGAATCACACACCACCAAGCTTGTCAAAACATATCTAAAACATTTATTTTACAGCGTCGAACATTTTACTTAACTCATTAAAATGAGCAGAAACGGTATGGCGAAAAGATGAAAACAATTACTTTTTTAATGGTAATCTTGCAAAGGAAGTAAAGATTCTTTTTTTTCTCTCTCTTAATATGTAAACAGGTAAATGACTTAAAGCAATATACATGGTCTCTGCCTCCAGTTATACTATCATCAGTCCTTTTTTCCTTAGTAAACATTTCAAATCTATATAATACGTATGCCAGCATCTTTTAAAGGATAATTAATTAAACTGTCAATATATCAATGTTTTGTAAAAGGTACTAACGATGTTAAAGTTTGCCAACACACTGATTTTTGTCGTTAAAAGTGAAATGTTTTCGTTAGATGGAAAACAATTAACAATTTATAATTAGATAGTCTGATTGATGAACAAATGATCTGATATGTCCTATTATTTTGTGCAACAATTCTGCTTCAAAATGTATATGCATATGTGTGCATGTTGTTTACTTTGACCTTATGGTGGCGATAGGTAGTAGGATGATTATGTCTCTGATAAATGCATTCATTTAATAAGAATAACGACGTACAAACGCACGCGTTTTACACCAAAAGAGGTTATCTTCATTTATTTGAACGCTACAAGTCATGTGGTAAAAAGAGTTTCACTTTCGTTGTCTATAATATTTATTGAAATAAACTCGTCTAAGAACATTTTAAAAGCTTTATATCAAGTTACTGAACTGATACAATGCAAATTTCATATCAAATGACAACTAATATGAGATGATACATATAAATATTTCATAGCTTGGCGCCAGATTCTGACAATCATGACGATGTAATAAATAGTATGTTCCATCGGCAAGTTCAGAAATATTGATACGAACTCAATGAATCCAAATTGTAAGACAATGTACAATTGAATCATCCACATCCTTAAATCAATATTATGAAGTAATATGTACATTTTGTATTTGAACATTTAGCAAATTATCAGCTTGTTCAAATTAGAGCTTCCGTTATTCAATCAGTGTTTAACTTTGGCGGACCTCTTCAAAGCCAAATGGAAAATACACTTATAAAGAGGCATTGGTATTTAACATCTTTACTATGTTAACTTTGTGACACATTATGCTGTCACCATGACGTTTAACGAATAATCATTTGTTAGATATTCATACTTCTGGCTTCTAAAAGATGAAGACATTAGCAAAATATAAATATTAAAGATGTGGCTGAAAATCATTTGTATCATAGTTTGGGGACCTTTCTGTTGGAAATGTGTCAAAGTTAAATCGTACACATATACATGCACAGTGCGTTAACTGGAGTGCAGGTATTAGTTACCCGCACTCCAGAGCACGTCCATTTATTGGCTCATTTTTGCTGGGGTTTACTTATTGTGACAGAAAAGAAAGGGAAAGCGACAGAAAAATCATATTCAGATGCTCGTTCATTGGTTACTTTTTCCCGGGGTTTCATATTGTGACAACAGGGAGCGTGATTTTATGTTTGACTATGATACAAAAGAGAAAGAACATCAAAAACACTCGGCAATCTGATTAATACAAGGGGGCTACGCCCCCTCGTACAAATCAGATAGCCTCGTGTTTCGATGCTCTTTCTATTACGTATATCACCTTTTGAAAAAAAGTCTGTTCCTTTTGCACCTACTATTATTCTATGCTATGTTTTGGTCTTTTCTCTATTTATAACGTGGGGGAATGGGATTTCACATCTATATGTTCTCGTCAGAGATGGACATTATGTTGTATACACTGTTCATATATATAACTTAAAACAGTTTAAGGGAGACGTTCAAACTACAACACCTGCACATATATCTATCATTGGATATCTCTTTTGAGGAATAAAACTTCATATATGCTGACCATTGTATACACAATTGTGCTGTATAATTTTAATCTTTGGTAATATGTTCTCATATCATGCATTTTAGGTGTCTGGTATTTAACAGTTGAGCATTATGAAAATCTGGACTGCAAACATAAATGAAAAAAAATATAAGAATTTGATACTAGTAAGAATTTTTAAGCACAATTCTCATTGATTCTACAGTAGAAATTGCATAAATTTGAGTAAATGAAAATGACAAGTGTCTAAACCTTTTTGAATTGATGTATCAAACATGGTGTCATTCTAAAAAGACATCTAGCGCGGTTTAAAAAGCAAATAAATTCATCAGCTAATGACACGTAAAATGAAGGACTTTTTCTTGTATAATTATGTAAAATATTGTAATGGTTATACTAAACAGTAGAAAGTTTAGGTACAAGATTATACAGCCATTTTCCGTGTTCACTGACCAGTGAAATGCAGTACATAAACGACCTACCTTCCTAGCTGTTAAGCAAAGTGTTCAGACTCAGAAAATATTTAAATGCAAATACTATGTTTTAAGAGCGGTTTTCTTCTAGGGATATTCTCCTGATAAGGAACATATTCCTACTTCATGATTAATCAGATTATGCAGTAGGGCGCAGCTTTAACTTTTAATAACACAGACTGGTGACCGATTCAAGCATTCTTGTTTTCTATACACCGATCGTTATCATATATCTAGGTATGATTAAGAAGAATGAATCATACACCAATAAACTTTTTAGAACAAATTAAGAGCATTTATCTACAACGGACGAGAATTTACTTGCTTATCTTGTTTTTTCCTCTTCATTCAAAAACTAGATATAACAGTTTGAGATCCTTTTATTGCAAAGAAACACGAATGATTATTGTTTTCTGAATATAATATATGAAATCATTTATTTCAAAACAGGTTCTTACACCTATTTTAATACATATTGTCCCTCTTTTGGTAAAGACTTTATCACATTCTTATTCTAATTATTGTCATTATAATTTAGGACATTGATATACAATAAACAAAGATGGACGAATCTATATAATTTATTAATAATTTATTTCATCGGTCTCTTAATTTCAAGCATCTGAAAAAAATGTTAATAAATCCTTCAAAGTAATTGAAACAACATTGAATAAATTGTTAAATCAAGATAATTTGGACAATATAAATCCGTCTGTCATTAAAAGCTGTAAAATCCATATTTAAGTATTATGTCTTTCTTTTTATCCTTAAAACTTCCATGAAAGGTAAGTTTAGGTAAAATCTACCAGTCTGCATTTGACAAATGACTCTTTTTTTACGAAAGACAGTTTGGAAATAAAAATCACTTTTCGAGCAGTTAGCTGCAATCAATAATGATAATAAATAAAAGTAATAAGAAAATTATGCCGGGCATTTGCTATCAAAATCTGATTGTCCGATATGAAGTTGTAACCTAAAAAATGGAAAATGAGCTCTTATGTGCCAGCTTTAAATGCATCTTGTAAGGAACCTTTCTTCAATAATGAAATCCTTTCATTTAACTATATCCATTGTGTATTTGTTCTAGTTTGGATTATGTCCCTTGAATGGTTTTAAATAGCCATATTATTTCAAGATTTTGTTAATCTAGAATTAAATATTCATATGTACACAAAACTAAAATGTGTGTATAAAAATTATAATTGCATTGGAAATCTGAACTGGCATCAAAATGTTGAGTTATGTCCCTTTAAAAGAATGATACAGGAAAGTTACCATATTTTATGAAATCCTTCATTTGTAGTAAATATAATTAATTAACAATTCTGATAAACTTGGTAAAGTTATAACATGAAACATTTGTTAGATCTTCGTTTAATATGTTCCTGTTATTTAACAATTAGCATTTTGAAATAACCCAAGTTAAAATTAATTATATTCAATAAATTTGATATTCAGAGCATGAATCTGTATGCTAAATTACACCTTACAGTTTAATTCTTAGCAACATACTTAAAATCAATGACCAGATGACATTACATTATGCCACAATTATTTTATCAAATTCTATTACTATAAGACTTATTTTGCTTGACACTGCCCAGTTCTTTGCCTGTTTCTTTCTTCTTTTTTTCTCGTTGAATAATAAGTAATTGTATGAATTCGTACTTGATCATATTCATTTCGACACTCCTTACATTAAAAAGCAAACCTATAGCTATCAAGTGGAGGCGTGGTCGAGTGGTTAACGCGTCGGACTAGTACTAGTAATTTGAGTGCTGACCGCGTGGGTTCAAACCCTGTCTGTGGCAAGCCGTTTTTTGCTTGAGCAAGAAACTTTACATTTATTGCTTAATACTTGTTGGTTTGAGAGTATTTAAATAAGCATAAAGCACCCAAAAAAGTCGAACTTATTATAATGATGATGATATACAAGTGACAAGGTACAAGGCAAAATAATATAAGCATGGATATATAATTGTAATAGATGGAGCATGCAACAAAAGAAAGTCATATACATGTATAGTAGCCGCAAATATAAACTTGGAGATGAGATAGACGCTGAAGGCGCATACAATAATACGCCATTAAAATAGAATGATAAATGTAGACAATAACATGTAATAATAACCATGAAGGTAAGATGATATCATATGACAATTTTGTTCACACCTTGATTAGATTTCTTACGTTTTGTAGCTTACTGAACTAACAATTCTGCCCTGCTACAAATGAATTTTATTTGCATCAATATGTACCTTACTGGTAAAACCATTTACATACAATCAAATTCTTATTTATGTGACTTTGGGATTTGAATATTATCATTGATTTACTGTGCTGAAAACGTTGATCAGAAAATGGATACTGTGCAAACTTTACGCATGATAAAAGTGTACAAGGCTATACTTATCCTAAAGAGATTTAATACAAACGTTAGCTTTATTTATTTATTCATTCATTCATTCATTTATTCATCCATACAAACACTGCACAATTAACTTTTCTTTATTAATATTATATAAAAGGCTTGGATTACTTCATTTCGTAGTTAATTGATGTTGATTGTAACCGTAACATTTACAATAGTTGGAATCTCTCCTTTGTATAGACTTTAGTCTAAGAATTAGAATGTGTTTGTTATGTCAAATGGAATATAAATAAAAACCCTTCCAGTTACAGATAATTTATAACAATCCATTTTATCAAGTGATTATAACTCTTTAAACGAACATAACATTTTTAATGTAAATAGAATGACATATTCATGATATAGAAAAGTAGGCATACACTGCTTTCCATGATTATATTTTATATTCATTAATCTAGGGAGTGTCACATTTGCGTTGTGTACCATGTACGTTAAAGGTATCCACGTAACTGAAAATGCAAATTGATTCGCAGACACTCGTACACAGCTGCAAAATCTGCATCAGACTTGGCTAGCGCCCCGTCCAATTGACAACTGTTTACTCGTCCAATAGAATTCAGTATTGTACGCAACAATATATAACAATCTCAAGTTATTTAACTCATCCATGAAAATGATAAAAAAAAACATATTTGTTCTGTGTCCTGCTGGGCTCCTTCCTAGCAATTCTGTGTTGCTGAATTTTGTTGGGGGCTGCTTTCATTGACTGTCCATAGTGTGTTTTTGATCTCTTATTGTAGTTGCACTCACAATTCGTACGGTTCTAGTTCATGTTTTATAAACACAAATATTATATCATTGCTTTGGTTGGTTGGTTGGTTCTTCTTCTTCTTCCAATACTGTACATAACCCACTCTGGGGCATTGACGTACAAAGTGTTGTGCGGCGAATAAGTGCAGATTTAAAAGAAGAACATGTTAAAAATAAAGTTGACTCCGGCATATTAGGGCCCCATGACTAGTCCTCCCTTGAAGGCCTCAAGGTTGACTGCTGTGGCTAGGTGCTCTGGAAGCTGGTTCCACAGGCGGATGGCTGAAGGTAGAAAGGAGAACTTCATGGTGTCTGTTCTGCAGAATGGGACATGGAATCTGTGTCCGTAGCCATGGCCACCAAGTGTCAGAGGGTGGAAGTACTGTGCAGCTGGGATGGCTATGAGGTTGTTCGTGATCCTGTAGACCATCACTAGCTTGGCATTGGAGCGGCGATGCTGTAGAGTTGGCCAGCCTAGGTCTGTCATCATTGCAGTGGTGCTGCTGGTAGTTTTGTAATCGCCTTTTACAAATCGGGCAGCTCGCCTTTGGACAGCTGGTTGATGTTGGTGTCTGTGTGTGGGTCGCAGACTGTGTCTGCATACTCGATGATTGGTCTAACAAGGGTCTTGTAGGCCTGGGCCTTGATGTCTTGTGGGCAGCTTGTGATGTTTCTTCAAAGGAATGATAGAGAGTTGTTGGCCTTCTTGATGGTAGATTCTGTGTGTATGTTCCATGAAAGTTTATTTGCGATGTTGACACCAAGGTACTTTCCACTTTTGACAGATTGAAGAGTTGATTGGTGGACCTTGTAGGCATAAATGATGGGGCTTCTTTTCTTGGTGATGTGTATGACTTCGCATTTGCTGGGATTGAAAGACATCATCCACTTGCGTTCTCATTCCTAGAGTCTTTCTAGGTCTTCTTGGAGGGCTAATGTGTCAGCTTCTGATTTAATTTTCCTGTAGATCAGGCTGTCGTCAGCAAATAGGCGGCTGATGGAAGTCACGCACCTTGGTAGGTCGTTGATGTAAAGGAGGAACAGTAAAGGACCTAGTACTGTCCCCTGGAGTACACCGGATGTAACTGGGAAGGATGCAGATTAATGGCCTTCAACGACAACTTGTTGGCTGCGGCCAGACAGGAAGCTCTGGAATCCAACTTCTGGCAGTCCCGTTGATGCCGTAGTGATCCACCTTGGAAAGGAGTCGTTGGTGAGGCACAACATCGAACGCCTTACTGAAGTCTAGTAGTATGGCGTCTACTTGTTCCCCTTGATCCAGGGCTGATGACAGGTCTTGAAGAGTGAGAAGAAGCTGACTTGCAGTTGAGCGTTGTTTTCTAAATCCATGTTGTTGATCTGAAAGGATGTTGTGATGGTCAAGGTGTTTCATAATTTGGCTATGTAGGATGTGTTCTAGGATCGATAAATACAGAATCCCTAAAGAAAGCCCAACACGGCAAAATTGAAAATGTTGCAGGCTCGGTTTGATTGAGCCTGTTCATGGACGGTTTGCTGCATACTGATGTGAGAGAAATCGGTCTGTAGTTGGCAGGGTTGCTACGGTCACCTTTTTTGAAGATAGGTGATACATTTGCCTTCTTCCAGGCTGAAGGTACTGTTCCTTGTTGCAAAGAGGCGTTGAACAAGAGGGTGAGAGCCGGAGTAATGTCATCGGCAAAGTCCTTCAGAAATTGTGTAGGTATATTGTCAGGACCGGAGGCCTTATGGGGGTTGAGGCTGAGGAGAAGTTTCTTAACGCCCTCAGCTCCTACTGTGAAGTGAGGCATGTCTGGGTATCTTTCTCCGTCCATGGCTGGCACATCTGTTGTGTCTTCTGTAGTGAACACCCCAGTGAGCTGTTTGTTCAATGTTGTAGCCTTCTTACTTGGATCGCTGTGAGTCACACCATCACATTTTAGTGGAGAGATTCCCGTGCTGTCAGACCGCTTCCCTTTAATGAAAGTGTAGAGCTTCTTAGGGTTTACTGTAACCATGTCTCTTACATAGGCTTGGTTTGCCTTCCGACATTCATAGTGTTGCTCCTTTTGAAGGTCTTTGTACCGCTTGAAATCGTCTGCTGTCCCTGGGCACTGGGCTTTCTTGAATGCTCTCTTCTTTTTTCTAGAAAGGCGTTCGATATTTGCTGTGATCCAAGGTTGGTTGTGCCTAGTTGTTGACATCTTGGATGGGACCGTGGTTTCTATGATCTGTGAAATCGCAGATGTGAAGTCGGTCCACATGTTGTCAATAGCAGAGGTGGAAGAGTGGTCCTGTATGAAGCTGTTTGTGAAATCTTGTACAGCAGAGCGTATGGTGGTCTGGTCAGCCCTTTTCCACAAAAGTATCTTCCTCTGTGGAGCTTTTATTCGTGCTGCTATAGTCCTGGCCTGCACAAGGATCATGTCATGGTCACTGAGTCTTGGGAGTGCGTTACTGCTTTCGATAAGTAAAGGTCTATTTGTTATGAAAAGATCCAAGGTCTTATTGCCTCTGGTTGTAAAATCCACAATCTGTTCAGATGATTGTCGTACATAGTGTCAAACATGCACTGGCTAATGCTCTTAGGGTAGTTTGACCCTACCACAGAGTTTAAGGTCCAATCAATATCTGGTAGGTTCATATCACCTGCAATCCAAATGGTGGCGTTCTTGTTCTCTGTGTGTAGCTTCTTGATGCCTGTGTAGAGGTTTTCCATGTAAGTGAGGTAGCTGCTTGGTGGGCGGTATGTAGAACAGATGACAAGTTGGCTGTTGTTTGGACCATTGAAGGAAGCTGCAACTATCTCTGATGTTGATTCTGTGTCTAGTTCAGTGCCGCATATGTTGTCTTTCGCAGCGATGATGACACCACCATAACGATTTGCCTCTCTGTCTTTCCTGGCTACGAAGTAGTATCCAGCTGGGAGAACTAAAAGTTACCTTCCTTAATAAAGGTATCGACTTCATCGATTTACCCAGTATATTTCGTGATAAACGTGTCACTGATTCAGTTCCTTTATACTTCAAAAACTCTGAGATACCTATTATTTGCTATAAATATAAGAAACCTGTTAGAAATATCATATTTAATTACAACAAAGTGGTCTCTGACTTAGATATTCAGTCTAATACTCCAACTACTTGAGACTGCAATACTTCTAATTTCTGTAATTCAGATTTTGGCCTTATTATCACTGGTAATTTTGATATTATTGCAGACAGAAGAATTCGTAATTTATTCTTAAAAGGACCTAAATACAGAATTCCCTCAGAAATTGATTTCATGCTTGTCGTTGTCAGATTGCTGAAACAATTGAGAATTTTTCAAGTAAATGGTGTCGCCGTGAAAATGCCGATAGTAATGCTCTAGCTACTTGGAAACGTAACATTTTCAAAATTATTGATTCACGTATTAATTTTTATCGTGGAAATGAACATCTAAACCGAGACTTACTTTAAGACATCTGAAAAAGGATATTCTAGCTTTTCACTCAAAATTTGTTTTGGTACCAGCGGACAAGGCGGCTAATAATATCATTATTGTATGACGTATCCATTACATTAACGTTTTACATAAGGAACTTAATAGTACTAATGCGTATTCAAAAACTACTGCTTCTGAAAAAGACATTGTTAACAATCATGTCACTAATATTTCCAGTCTAAAAGTCCGAATCGATGAAAAAGAACTAAAACTTCCTATTATGTATTGGATTCCTAAATTACATAAAAAAAACCTTACAAAGCCAGATTCATTGCTAATTCTACATCTAGCACAACAAGTAAACTTTCTATTTTATTGACGTCTTGTTTGACTGCCATTAAAACACATGTAATTAGATACTGTGATAAAGTGTACGAAAATACCGGCAAACATCTATTTTGGTCCATTAAGAATTCCGGTGAAATTCTGGATAAATTGAAAATTAAGAACTATCAAGCTTCAACTGTCAGTACATACGATTTTTTTACCCTTTATACTACACTGCCACATAATTTAATTAATGATAAACTTATTTCCCTTATTCAGAAAACCTTTGCACGGGAAACAGTTACATTTCTTGCATGTAACTCTCAAAAAGCCTTCTTTACAAACTGTATTGTTAAACAATATACTATGTGGACCTGTGACGAAGTTTGTAGAGCACTCTGTTTTCTTTTAGACAATATTTATGTCAGGTTTGGTATTACCCTATTCAAACAAATCATAGGAATTCCTATGGGTACTAATTGTGCACCCCTGGTCGCCGATTTGTTTTTGTATTGCTATGAAAGAGATTTTATGTTAAGTCTCTCTGAAAATACACAACAAGATGTTATATCAGCATTTAATAACACTTCCAGATACCTTGATGACATTTTTAATTTAGATAATTCTTTTTTTGATCAAATGGTGTCTAATATTTATCCTACGGAGCTACAACTTAATAAAACGAATTCTTGAAATTTAACTACATCATTTTTGGATCTTCATATCACTATCAAAAACAATTCGATTCACATGAAAATCTATGATAAGAGAGATGACTTTGATTTTAGTTATTTAAATTATCCTCATTTGGATGGAGACGTACCGCATGCAACATTTTACGGGGTTTATATATCTCAGTTAATTAGATTCGCTAGAGCTTGTAGCAACGTAAAGGATTTTAACGAGCGAAATATTTTCATTACCGGTAAGCTACTAAAACAGGGCTACCGCTATTATAAATTACGTAAATATTTTACAAAATTTTACAATCGTAACTTTGATTTAATTTCAAAATTCAAAAGTGATCTAAAAAGACTTCTGCGACAAGGGATTAGCCAGCCTGATTTTTACGGGGATGTTGTTTACAAACTTCGTAAGATCTTGGGTCATTGTAATTTTTCTGTTGTGTTTACTAAAATTATTAAAAGGGGTTATGACCCTACTATTTTAAGACATACCGCATGCTTAGTGTTCAACCCATTTACAGTTGGACACTACGCTTTCCTCTTTTGATTACATCTGACGGACCAAGTGGGAGACTATATGATGGACAGTTCTTAAAGCCCTTTGGGACTGAATTGCCTTAATGTTTGTCTTCTGTCTTGCTTCGTCGGGCCCTTGTAGGTGATTTTCTTGTTGCTCTGTCTTCCTTTAAGACATCGAGTACTTTTGTTAAGGTCATTGGGTTTACTTTTATATGTTTCTACATGATCATTTTGGTGTTTTACTTATTTAACCTTTTGTAACCATAACAACTGTCAGAATTTCACTTGGCGGGGATTCATTTTATTTACACTGTCTTGTTTATAGGAACATAGTGGGGCTAAGAGCGAGGTTTGGTGCACCATTAACCGGTTTAAACTCCCCAGTAGTCATTATTATGCTGCTGACCGTTCCAAGGCGGCGCCCCTCTGTGTTCCTTAGATGTTTGTCTATGTTATTTTATACTGTTTTGGTGACACTTTAGCTTGCGTCTCTTGTTGTTTCTCGTCTACGGTAAGTATCTTCCCCTTTGTCCCTAGTTTTTATTTATTTTATTAATTACCCCCCCCCCCTTCCCCGTGTCTCATGTCCCCTTCCCCTGTGCCTTTTGACTTTATGGGCCTAATATTAAATCATTTATTTGTTTTCGTTTAGTTCCTTATCAGTTACTAATTATCTATTCTTATGTAGTGGTTTGCCTGCCCGTGCTCTGCCTTATGCCCTGTCCTATTTTTCTTTGGGGTCCTCCTGGGCTCCTTGCCGCTGGCGCTTGTTGCTGGGTCGGGTGGGGGCCGCGTTCATTGAAAGCCGCCTTTCCTTGTCGATCTTGTTTATCATATTTCCTTTTCATGGATACCAGGGTAGAGCCATGTCTCGCAGCCAATGATGATGTCTGGCTTGGTTTCAGTCAAAGTCAGCCAGAAGGATGCCCGTTTAGCCCTCAGACTCTGGACATTTACTACGAGGATGCGTAGGATGGTTGCAGGTGCCTGGTGTGGTTGCCTTGTTTTCCTGATAGGTGACGAGGTGTGTTGTGGAGATCCAATTGAGCTGACTGATGAGAAGCTGAGAGAGGAGGAGTCCGGGTTGGTGGGGCCATCTGAGAGTACGCAGTAGGGGTTGTTTGTTGCAATGGATGTGTTGATAGAGTCAGCTGACAGAGTTTCAAACAGTGTTGTTGAGAAGTTTGGTATACCACATGTAAAGCAGATCCAACTAGTGTTCTGGGTGAGTCCGTGGTATACAGCAAGAGACATCTGAATGCACTTAACATGGTACCATGTGTTACAACTATCACAGGCAACAGAGTGCTGGTAACTTTTGCATGGCATGGCAAAAATTACACAGGGAAACGTGTAAGTAGGACCCGGGTTTGGGTAACAGCCATCTGACAATAAAAGCTGGTGGGTTGGTTGGTATTAATACTTATCATATATCTGTTGTTAATGCTTTTGGCTTAGACTTCCAAATGCCTTTTCTGTTCAGCAGAATCGGTAAGACAAAGTGTTATTTCACTCATATAAAAAAGAGTAAACAACATATATACAGATATACATAATAAACACATTACAAAATTATTCATTCAGGTGATTTTCATGAATGAATGTTGAATACTGATATCTATCTCATTATTCCCGAATAAAAAAAATATATGAATGAATAAAACATAGAAATGCATGTTGGTATAGATCTTTTAAGCACCCATTTGACTCCCTATTGATTATTCAAAAGTGTACACTTAAATAAACAGTACGTTATTGATGATTTTGCAGGTTTACATTTAGAGAGTTTACCTTTAGAGACTTGATCTTAATAGGTGCATTTATTTAATAAGCAAGCGTCTAGACAACTTCTAAAACAGAATTATTCAAATAAGAAATGCATTTGCTATACGAAAATGATGTATGTAGTATTATATATTTAAAGTTAAAAGTAAGAATGTGTAGCTCTAGTATGTCCAATTCTATAATTATCTAACGGTTACAGAGAGATAGAGATTGTGATTTCCATTCAGATGAAATATTGAGGGTTTAAAACAACTATTTGGTAACTATAAAGGATTATTTAGCCAAGCATCTACTTTTTCATTTCCTTGTATTTCTTCATGGTTTTGGTTTCAAAAAGTCACAAAATCGCAAAAGCAAAAGAAGTTTCTTAATCATTATATTAACGAACATCTTTAATTGAAATTAAACGGAGAGTAAATCTGAAGAAAAAATACAATTATGCTATGCCGTGAAATGCTATGTCAATGGCTTTTGCCTCAGCAGTATATAAATATATGTGTGCATTTCCAGGTAGTCTTATTGTCTTAATCTAGATGTAGAGTGTAAAATATGTATAATATTCATATTTTGATCAAGTGCAAGTCTGGACTGCTAAAATAAATGAAAAAAAACTTTTGAAATTTGCTGACAGATTTAATATTCAAGCGAAGTTGTTATTGATTTTTAAATAGAATTCATACATACCTATAACTTTTTAAAACTTGAAGTATTGATTTCATTCTTAAAAGAAATCTAGCAAATTGTAACATCAAATTAAGTTTATCTGACTACACACAATGTGACTAATCTTTACTCATGTTCCCTGTGGTTTAACAGATTCCATTTAAGGTATAAGACTACACTACCTTAATGTTTGTTAACTGACCAACAATTTACACGCGGTCATCCGCAGCCAGAGATTATCCTTTTCATATTTACCATAGCAGGCACGACTTAGCCTTATCTAGCAAAATGTTTAGTTTTAGGATCGGTGAACGCATTCATTATGTTTTTAACAAAGGTTTTTTCTTCAATGGTCCAGATACACATTATATACCTCATTAGTAGACATGCGGTAGGGCACCCAAGTATCTTAGCTAAGTTGAACAGGGTGATGACCCCTTCGTACTATTTTTTCATGAACGTCATTTGTTACCAAGTATTAAGATATGACTAAGAAGAATGAATCACACACCACTAATCTTGTCAGCACACCGAATTTTCAGACCATTTGTTATATTACAGTTTACTTGATATCTTTTGTTCATTCATGAAACGCAAACAATTAAAGTTCAAGATTTGTTTTTATTTATTCACTTTATTCTTAATTATTTTTATTATCATTATCTTATTATTTTATTTCATTTTTCATTTGCAAAGTAATGATAAGAATAATTTATCAGAAAATAACAAAATGAATTTACTTATTTCTTTGATCTCTTGCAACGGGAGAACATAGGATATTTTTCGTTTTTTTTTCTTTTCTCTTCAATTTGTTTACAGCTATTTGTACATTCTGTCTCTCCTCTGTTTGAAATTTTACATAATATTCACTTCCATTGTTGGTATCATAATTCAGTTTTTATTCTTTGGCAAAGACGGTTGAAATCTATATAACACATATCGAGCAATATGTTAATAAACTGTCAATATTTAAATGCTACTATTATACCTCCATATGTCGTTAAAAGCCAGTTAACGTGCCCTTTGCTGAAAGATGAAATTGATATGTAAATGTTTGTTTATTGCAAACTTTCTGCTTCGAAATGTATGCACATTAGTTTGATTTTATGGTGACAAAAAGTGGAAGAAAGACATTGATGAAGGCAATAATCTATTAAGATAAAATATACGCTAAGAATTTTAGTCACTTTTGGTCCGTTTTTTCTGAATAAAACATATATTATTTTATAATTGTCGTGGAAGAAAATTAATTTGTATTATAGTGTCAGTAGTAGTTCTTTCGTCTTTGTAGCAATTTTCTTCTTCGGTGTAACTGTATTAAAATCTTAATGACCTACATTTGTAATTGAAGGATGTGTAAGTTACAAATATTATACCAATATTTATCACTGGTCTAAAAGATGCAATGACCATGAATTTGTCCATTTCGCTACATTTTATGTCCCAGGAAAAAATAATACAAGATCTATTGACACTGCTAAGCTTTGGGCCAGGGCTTTTGTCATGAGCATGCATGATACGAATGCATTTTCTTCCATATTCTGAGGTTCTTTACACTAAGAACCTCCAACCAAATGATTTGTGTCACATGACGGGGCTATCAACTAAGCGAGTTTGCTTGTTTGTTGTTCTTTTTTTTTTTGGTTTCTTTATTATTATTTTTGTATTTATGTTCCTTTATAGCCATAACAATAACTTACGAGTGACCAGTAGCGGGCAAATCATGATAACCAGGAGGATATGATATATAGAGCATGGAAACCGTTCGGTTAAGACAGCCGGTATTACCATGAGTGGTGGTAGCATGCATCAATTACAATACAAAATTAAGTGATAGTGATGAGTAACATAATGTTTGAAACAATTTTGTTTTGTCAGTTAAATTTTCAAATTTGCCGATAATTAATTCTTCATCTGATAATCCCGACCAGCTACGCCTTTTATCGTATATGCAATAAATATTGTATGTTTTGACTGGTTAAGCCGCTTACATTGAATCAAATATTTATTCAATGTAATTTAATAATAAATGTTTGTTTATTTTTGTGGTTTAAAGATTTCCATTTATTATCTAAGCGTAAAATGTATATCTGCAAATGCATTAACCACACAAAGCTATATTTGTCTTTACGCATTGTATTTGAAGAGTACAAGGTCATTATGATTCTTAAAAGATTTAAATGCAAACACAAGCCTCATTCACCTTTATTTGCAAAATAAATTTATTCATTAAAAGCGAGATAGGAAACAATACAAAACTTCATTCAACATAAAACATGAATGAATTTGTTTGTTGACTGCTGACGAGACAGTTTTATTGACAAATTTGTATAAGATTTATTGTGTTTGTACAGTCCAGTGCAATATACTGTATTGAAAAGGAAACGAACAAATATAATTCGGTTAATGATCTTCTGTTCTAGATTAGTTTATACTATCAGTCTTGTACAAGATATACAAGTTTGTATTTTAATAATGAAATTTTTCGTATTAGTTTTTTCATATTAAGGGCAAAAAACATTAAAGTGTATAAAGATAAAACTGGTTTTCTAAAACTATTAAATAAGTAAAAATATGTTTTTTTCATAACTTATAATTTGATTTGATTCGATTTTCTATAGACCGGGCGGTCAAGGATATCCTATGAAAGTGCAAGTACTTATTACCACTAGATCCCTCACCTCAGCAGACACTAGAGACAGCTATGAGATACAAGGGAATCCGGAAACCAGACCCTAGCTCCTATTAAATAGAGCCCTTGGTTCCTTTACATGCCCAGTGTATAGCACTGATACATGCGAGGATTTCCTGGAATTCGTTCCAGTATACCTCTAAGTAGGTGAAAAACACTGAAAGTGTTTCTGAAAGTCCCATGGGTGTAAACCAGGATCGAACACGGGACCTCAGAAGTGACAGTGAGTGGTCTAACCAACTGAGTTATCGCGCCACCTTAAAATTGTTCAAAGAAAGTTTGTAATATTATTTGTATGTGTTTGTATATGTTTTAAATACTTTACTATTTTACTGAAAACGGAAAAAAATGTTCCCGAACAAAAATATTCTTCTGCTAATTTAATAGGACTTGCGAAGATTTCACACATGCCCCTATCACTTCAATTAAATTAACTCGTCTGCATTTCTTTCGATTCTTCTTAGTATACTGTTATCATTTCAGTCACAAAAAAATAATACTACAATCGACCAACATTAAACATTTAGCTTTATGCACTAATAATATAACATTATTTTATAGAGCTTATACGTTAATTCTATAAGCGTAAAAACAACATCAATGTTAATCAGCAGAAGTTCTGCTGACATTTAAAGGAACTGTAAGCAACAAAAAGTTGCAGCGACGTCGAGTTTGAAGAAAAGAAAGAAGATCTTTAAACAAGCTAATAGACACAAAGAACTACATTGTAGTTGTAAAATTTATCCGGGGAAATTGGCAGCCAGGTGCTTTCACAAGCGTTAAGTGAAGGTTTGGACAGACATTTTGCGACAAGGAGAGAGGTCCGCCTGTGTAACAACGATTCTCAGGTGGTGTGCCAATATTGAATTTGTCCAATAAACAATTGGCTGTTATAAAACCATTTTAATGACTTTCGGAACAGAAAAAGAAAACTGAATATATAAACAAATTTGTTGCCAAAATGTAAAACAAACAAAAACCTTAATTTAAGGATTTAAAATTGAAACATTTTACCGCAAGGTTGATCACAAACGATTTTGTCAAGAATAAGAGTTGCTAAAACATGCACAACAAAGCCTTCGATTACTGGATAGAGTTATAATAGAGGTCGAGACGTTGTTATGTTATTATGATACAGAAACAAAAAGAGTAAATAGTGAAGCCGCAAATTCCCTCCTCCAAGAAATTAAAAACGAAACAAATCCCCAAAAGAACACCTAAAACTTCAATATTTGAAAATGTTGCTAGGCGCTAACAGTATTGAAGACCCACTGGTCTCACCGTTTTGTTCACGCTGACAGTAGCATCAAGAGGCAGCATCTGCTTGATTAAACGTTCTATGCAGAACTTATCAACCTGCTTGGCTCATTGCCGGTGGTCCCGTGTTGCTGGTTTGTTTTGGGGAATCCTTTCACTGAATACTGACTTTTCCTTCCTGAACTTTGTTTTCATATTTTACATAATTATGTACATCATTGCTGTATTGAGACAGGCGGAACATCCTTAGAAAAAATATAACAGTACTTGAAAAAAATATCTGGAAATGGGAAGATCACGTGGTAGCACTATATAAACAAAAAATATAAATTACGAATGGATTTGGATTCTCGCATCGAAATTCAATCTCAAAAATTAACGTGCTTAAATCAGTGATTCCGAAGGACCACATAAAAACACTGAAGTGAAGAACTTGGCAACATTTTACAGATGCCAAAAACCTGTTGCTTATAAAAAAAATCTTTAAAAGGGTAGCAATAAAGTTCTGTCTGTGACTACCAGATGTAGAGACGTAATCCTTATGTTAGTTTATGGTATTATTTTCAAAAAGTTTTTTATGCATGTGAAAAAATGTCAATGATGTAAAAATGGCCAAATTTTTTTTCATTTGATTTTTATTGTAGCTTACGCACTTTTGCAAGATGAGACTTATCTACATAAAAGTCGACAACATTCTTAAAATGACGTTTATTCAAAGTTTGTAATGATAAGTATATACTGATTATTTAAACAATTATATCTATAAATGATTTAGTCTCGACTCCATGAATCACATAGTTTGCAATTGATGCTCTTTATTATTTGAATTAATTGTCAAAGTTGTTTTTTTAATTTTTACTTTTTTTTTTCGCTTTGTTTAAAGGTTTCTCGTAGATTCACAACAATTATTTGTCATTTCCTTCACCGAGTGTTTATATACGGACTAATTTGTTAAATTGTGCAATTAAAAGAAAATTACGAGATGAACAGATTCTGATTTAAAATGTGAATAGAAAATTATGTATGAGATCATACAAGAACGTTGCTGACAAGGAAACAAACAAGCGGACATTGGAGATTCTAATGCAATATTTTAATTTATTAGACCCTATTATTCAACTTTTATGTAGATGAAACACAATATTGTTTTATGAGATTTGATAATTGGTGAAATGTTACAGTTACGACCATGCGTTTGAAGTTTCAATAACATGGCTTAAACATTCATGTATCAAAGTTAGCAATCAGTATGAAAAATAGACAAGAAATGTACAAAGATCCGTACACGTGATGTCTGCGTGCGTGCGTACGTACGCATTACATACGTTTATTTATTGCCACCCTCAATACAACTATTAGTGCCGACTTGCTCCAGAAGAGAAATAGTCATTTTACATTTTTACTAATGAGAGTACATAATATTAGATATTTCGTTTAGAAAGTAAACACGTTTTTCACGTGCAGGAAATCTAGGGTTTAAGTCTCATCTGAACATAATAATTAATTAAATTCAGTGTCTTATAAAATCTTGAAATCTAGCAATTTGTAACCCGTGAATTTGAAGTCAGAAAGTGTAAACACTTGCTTGTGCGCTCGATCTGTGACATTAATTTGTGTTACATAAATTTTATTTATTATGACCGCCGTAATCTTTCTCAGTTTCGTAATTATGTGTTTGAAATTAAGTTTCTTAATCCCCATGCATTTTTTTCTTAAGATAAGTGAGGTATAATATTAAGTCGTTCAAAACTTTAAAGCAATCGGCTTTCATGTGAGATTGAATTGTGTCACACTTATGCCCACCTCGGCTTGTTTGTCTTAATGAATCGTTTCACACACGTGGCCACCTCGAAGTTTATTGTTCATCTCCTCATAAATTACTCCTTGCTTAAAATAGTAGATGTATAAATTATACACTCGTTGGTAGCCAACTATCACATCAACAGTTTGATTTTTCTACAAATCTTTGAACACTTCATTACATCTTTATAAATATTATATAGATCATTAGATTTCTACTTTTTACATAATGGTCAATTAAAAGTAATTTATCATCTCAAGGACAACATTAATCACTTTAACTTAATATTGTTTTATTTATATTTTTCACAACAAAATAAAGACGGGCTCATTTTTAATTTAAGTGAATTGATGATCTTCATTATTTCAATGAATATTTCAGGAAATTGTTGTGAAAGTAATTGATCGATCGTACATTCATTACAATGATTTATATCGTCTTAAACGGAATAAAAATTGTTTTGCAAACTACTTTATATCTAAACAAGAAGTATCTTTAAAAAGATACTCGGCCGAAGTCAAACTTGTTAACTTGCATAGGATAATCTACTACTAACCATGCTAACCGCAAACATAACATTTTATTCGTCCTCAATAGCTTTATTGTGCCCCCACGTTAGTGGCGGGCATTTAGATTTACCCTTGTCCGTCCGTCCTTCCGTCCGTCCGTCCGTCCGTCCTTCCGTCCGTCCTTCCGTCCGTCCGTCCGTTCACTTTTGTGTCACACGTAACTCAAAAAGTATTTGACCTAGAGTCATGAAACTTTACAGGAATGTTGATCAGCATGTGTAGTTGTGCACCTGGGTATTTTCGTCTGGATATTTTTAGTATTTTCAGAGTTATTGCCCTTGACTTAGTAAAATTTTGCAATTTTCAACTTGTGTCGCATGTAACTCCAAAAGTATTTGACCTACAGTCATGAAACTTTACAGGAATGTTGATCAGCATGTGTAGTTGTACACCTGGGTATTTTCGTCTGGATATTTTTTTAGTATTTTCAGAGTTATTGCCCTTGACTTAGTAAAATTTGGCAATTTTCAACTTTGTGTCGCATGTAACTCAAAAAGTATTTGACCTAGAGTCATGAAACTTTACAGGAATGTTGATCAGCATGTGTAGTTGTGCACCTGGGTATTTTCGTCTGGATATTTTTAGTATTTTCAGAGTTATTGCCCTTGACTTAGTAAAATTTTGCAATTTTCAACTTGTGTCGCATGTAACTCAAAAAGTATTTGACCTAGAGTCATGAAACTTTACAGGAATGTTGATCAGCATGTGTAGTTGTGCACCTGGGTATTTTCGTGTGCATATTTTTAGTATTTTTAGAGTAATTGCCCTTGACTTAGTAAAATTTTGCAATTTTTAACTTGTGTCGCACATAACTCAAAAAGTATTTGACCTAGAGTCATGAAACTTTACAGGAATGTTGATCAGCATGTGTAGTTGTGCACCTGGGTATTTTCGTCTGGATATTTTTAGTATTTTCAGAGTTATTGCCCTTGACTTAGTAAAATTTGGCAATTTTCAACATGTGTCGCACATAACTCAAAAAGTATTTGACGTAGAGTCATGTAACTTTACAGGAATATTGATCAGCATGTGCAGTTGTGCACCAGGTATTTTCGTCTGGATTTATTTAGTATTTTTAGAGTTATTGCCCTTCACGTAGAAAATTTTTGCAATTTTCAACTTGTGTCGCAAGTTTCTCAAAAAGGATTTGACATAGTCAATAAACCCTATGGGCAGGTTGCTCAGCATATTTTAGATTTGCACCTGGGGTTTGGCTTGTGGATTTATCCAGTATTTGTAGAGTTATTTCCCTGGACTTAGTAAAAAGATTGACAGAACAGTGTCGCGGTGGGGGCACCCGTGTCCTATGGACACATTTCTAGTTTCAGTTCATTTTTACTTGCAATGTTTCTCCCCATTAATTGTTACTCAGATTTAAACAATATTACTTACATTATTTGATTTTTAATGAAAACGGAATTTGATTTGAATAGGAATTTATAATAAAACAAAGATTTAGTAGATACTGTACACTAATTCCACGGAGATGTTTGCAACTGTAAATTAGTCGAAAGTTCGTTTCAATCGTCTTATGCCCGGTTCGAGAAAAGAATATAATGACTAGAACAGCTTAGAACAGAAACCAAATCGAACGCAAAAGTATCAAAAAGGCGATATGTCATATTAAATTGAAAAGCTGTTAGAAACATCTAGAAAATATCATTATTGTGTTTTTATATTTATTCTGACTTATATCTTCTTTAACACTTCTTGCCATCGCGCAATCGAACAGACCTCTACCTAAAACGGGAGCTCTTCTAAAGTATCAATCGAACAGGCTATTAGTGTTAAAATGACCAATGAAAATTCTGTCTATATTCATTTCTTTACTGTTAATTTTAGCGGAAGTCAAGGTGAAATCAGACGGCCTTCGGTCGAAAAAATCAGGACTGTTAACATAATGACAGCTGATATTTTATCGTTAAGGCAATGAAAAACATACGAACGGCTCTTTCATATAATTCATTCATTAAAAATATTAATGATAGCAGCATGTGCACAAGAATATAAAGAATGAATAATATAGACGTGGCAATGTTTTAGCATAACATTTTCTTGGCAGAGCATTAACCTTGTCTAAAATGTCGTCCAGTCTTTATACAATTGTTAGGCTTTAAATGGCATATTAAGTAGTTAAGATCGCGTAATTCTAACCACATTCTGATTGCCTTGTATTTTCCCCTAGATATCTAACCTTCACACGCTGTTTATCGTTTCTCTATAGGTTTGTTACAAAAATGAGGTTCATGTCAACAGCCACGAAATTGTACTTTTTGATGTTAACTTTTCCTGAATCATGCTTCTTATCTCTGAATTTATTTAAATCAGTCAATGTACATATTCACATGGTAACACACGCAACAAATATGAGAACAAACATCAACAAGGAGAGGCGACATTCAATAACGCAGTCCCAAACAAAATCAAGCAACACAGTAACATCGGCACAGATCTCAGCGGGAGGTGAACAAGAAAGGGTGCTATTTTTACACATCCGGTTGAAGAAATAAGAGTAATATCAATAAAGGCAAAAAAAGATATTGAAAGTCCAATTCCATGGTGGATGCAAGTTAAAGGCATATGCTGTAGTTAAAATTTAGCCATGTAGGCAGATTGAAAACTGTAAATTAGAATTTTTTGTATGATCTTAGAATATGATAAGAAAAATAAATTTGCGAATAATAATTGGGGTCATGAGTTCGTGTTTGAGTTATTTTCCCTTGCATTTGCAAATTCTGCTTATTTTATTCACAGATAATGTTAGCTAGGCTTTATTGTTTCTTGTTTTCATGTACTTGACTTAAATTCCTATTTACATCTTGTTTCAATTTGTGTCAATTTATGCTTGATACAATTTTGTTTTTGTCAGTTCAGTTTTCAAATGTGCATATAATTTATTCTTCATCTGATAATCCCGGCCAGCTACGCCTTTTATCGAGAAGCAATAAATATTGCCTCTTTTGACTAGTTAAGCCGCTTACGTTGAATCAAATATTCATTCGATGTAAGTTAATAATAAATATTTGTTAAAGTTTGTGGTTTAAGGACTTCCATTTATCATCTAAGCGTAAAATGTATATCTGCAAATGCATTAACCGCACAAAGCTATATTTGTCTTTCCGCATTGCAAATGAAGAGTACAGGGTCATTATGATTCTTAAAAGATTTAAATGCAAACACAAGCTTCATTCACCTTTATTTGCAAAATAAATTTATTCATTAAAAGCGAGATAGGAAACAATACAAAACTTCATTCAACATAAAACATGAATGAATTTGTTTGTTGACTGCTGACGAGACAGTTTTATTGACAAATTTGCATAAGATTTATAGTGTTTGTACAGTCCAGTGCAATATACAGTATTGAAAAGGAAACGAACAAACATAATTCGGGTAATGAGCTTCTGTACTAGATCGTTTTTTATTTATCTATTTATTCTATCAGTCTTGTGGTATACAAGTTTATCTCCTTAACTGGCGATTTAATAGTTCATTTCCCGAATTTTATCCACAAAAAAAACGACGGAAAACGTTAAAGTGTATAAAGCTTTGAATGATTTTAAGCACATTTACATTTAAAATCAGTCAGATATTTGATTTTCATTAACCATGTAATCGTACAAAGAATATATGTGTATTTAATATTATATGTTAACAGATAAAAAAATAAGCCCGAACAAAATATCCCTTTGCTGTTTAGTAGGACCTGCGAAGATTTGACACATGCCCCAGTCCCTTTAATAAAATTCTAGGTATACTGTTATCATTTCAGTGACAATATAAACAATTATTTTACCGACCAACAGTAAACATATACCTTTATGCACTAATAACATGTTATGACATCATTTTATAGAGCTAATACGTTAATTCTATTCTATAAGCGTTAAAAGAACAACATCAATGTCAAAGCGCGGAAGTTCTGTTGACACTTAAGGGAACTGTTAGAAACACAACGTTACAGCGACGTCGACTTTAAAAAAAAGAAGTAGTATAGTTCGTGCAACTTGAAGCACGCTAATAGAAACAAAGAACTAGTTGTAAAAATCACCTGAGGAAATTGGCAGCCAAGTGCTTTCACAAACGATAAGTGAAGGTAGGGACAAATATTTTTTGACGACGAGAAATCATTATAACAACGGTATTCTGGTGGAATGCAAATATTGAATTTGTCAAGGAAACAATTGCCTTATTACGAAACCATTTTAATGAGTTTCTGAACAAGAAAAAAATCCTTAATATGGTTGTTGTTAAGTTGTTGTCAAATGTAAAAAGAAACGAAAAACATCTTTATTCAGGATTTTGAATTAAAACATGTTACTGCAAGATTGTTCACAAACGTTTTTTTTGTCAAGAATTAGAAGTGTCAAATCATACACAGCAAAGCCGTCGATTTCTACGCCGTAACCAAAGAGATTGTCAGCGATTACTGGATAGAACTATAATAGAGGTTGAAACATTATGATACAGAAACAAGAAGAGTAAAACGTGAAACCGCAAAAACCACATCTCTTAGAAATTTGAAAAAGAAAGAAATCCCCAAAAGAACACCTAAAAACCTATTATTAGAAAATTGTGCAGGCCCTAACATTACTGAAGACTCACTGTACTCACCATTTTGTTCACACTGAAAGTAGCATCAAGCTGCAGCATCTGCTTGAATTAACGTTCTATGCAGAACTTATTATTAACAATGGGTATTTTGCCCTGCTTGGCTCATTGGCTGTGGTCCCGTGTTGCTGGTTTCTTTTGGGGAATCCTTTCACTGAATACAGACTTTTTTTGCTAAGCTTTGTTTTCATATTTCTTTTAGAAAAATTGTAACAAAACTTTAAAATAGATATCTGGAAATAGGTAGATCACTTGGTAGAACTGAAATCAACAAAACAATAGTCTGTTCATGAGAGATAATTCAATGTGCAACAGCTCGCATCGAAATTCAATCTCAAACATTAACGTGCTTGAATCAGTGATCTCAAAGGACCACAACAACAACGCTGAAGTGAAAAACTGGGCAGATTTTACAGCTGCCAAAAAGCGCTGGAAACCTGTTGTTCATAAAATAAATCTGGAAAAGGGTAGAACTCTTGCAAGCACCGAAATCAAGTAAACATTTTTCTATGACTACCAGCGGTAGAAATGCAATCCTTATGTAATTTTGTGGTATTATCTTCAAAAACTTTTATGTATGCATGTGAAATTTAAGAAAATGATGTATAAATGGCCAAACTTGCTTTTCTTTGATTTGTATTGTAGCTTACGCACTTTTGCAATATGACAGTTATCTACATAATAGTCGACAACATTCTTAAAATGACCTTTATTCAAAGTTTGTAATGATAAGTATATACTGATTATTTAAACTATTATATCTATAAATGATTTAGTCTCCACTCTACGAATCACATAGTTTTGCATTTGATGCTCTTTATTATTTGAATTAATTGACTAAAGTTTTTTAATTTTTACTCTTTTTTTTCGTTTTGTTTAAATGTTTCTCGTAGATTTACAATTTTTTGTTATTTCCTTCACCGAGCGCAATGATTAATTGTGTTTATATATACGGACTAATTTGTTAAATTGTGCAATTAAAAGAGAATTACGAGATAAACAGATTCTGGTTTAAAATGTGAATAGAAAATTATGTATAAGATCATACAAGAACGTTGCTGACAAGGAAACAAACAAGCGGACATTGGAGATTCTAATGCAATATTCTAGTTTATTAGACCCTATTATTAAATTTTTATGTAGATGAATCACAATATTTTTTATGAGATTTGATAATTGGTGAAATTTTACAGTTACGACCATGCGTTTGAAGTTTCAATAACATGGCTTAAACATTCATGTATCAATGTTAGCAATCAGTATGGAAAATAGACATGAAATGTAAAAAGATCCGTACACGTGATGTCTGGGTGCGTGTGTATGCATTCCATACGTTAATTTATTGCCACCCTCAATACAACTATTAGTGTCGACTTGCTCCAGAAGAGAAATAGTTATTTTACTTTTTTACTAATGAGAGTACATAATATTAGTTATGTTTTCTTTCATTTCCTTCAGACAAACATAAATTATTTATAATTTAACAATATTATAACCTTGTTTTAAAAAACAACAAACACTTATATCACGGTACATATCCATACCGGTACCCTCTGCGAAATCTATTCAAACGGTACCCTCTTTGCACATGAACAAGCTATTCTTTGCTAAAAACAAACCAGCGATGGATAACAATCCACCTAATGCTCCTTCAAATGACGAAAGGAGGCATGTCATATGGAAAATATGTATACCACGGAACACTAGAATGTTTTATCTTCGAGTCTTTATTGCACTGTGTCCATTTTCAATTATTCCAACCCCAAAATAAGCTGCATAAAATTGACATGTCTTGTCTCGCCCATCACCTCGACATATTGTTTCGGGCTGAAATGAACCAGTGGATTGACTATAATCATATGCATCAAAATTAATAAAAACACCCTTCTTTTGGTTTTGCAGCAAAACAGGCCACCTCTTTGTTATTGATTTTTATATCACAGGTACCCTCTTATTCAATGTTTTTGATACAAGGGAACCCGTACTAACACAGTACGTATAGAAGCAAGAAACGCGAAAGATCGAATTAGACTTTATGATATAGGTAGTCGGAGTTCGACTTGAATGTACAGTTCTTATTTAAGAGAGGCGATTCCTGCCACTTACCAGTTCTTAGAGTAAGCATCGTCGGCTACAAATGTGTTCTTCTATTTTATATATTCACATTTGTGAAAAATAGAAGTCGGTATCATGACACTATAGTATATATACGTACATAAAAATAGGAAATATTACATGCTTAACGTTAAACATAAATAAAAGCGTATGTGCTGCTTTGTTTAAAAAAATGAGAGGGTTCCTGTGATATACAGAATTCAAAAGCAAGAGGTAGCCCGTGACGCAGCAAAACCGAAAGTAGGGTGTTTTTATGAATTTTACATTTATTTTTGATAATATACTGCCATTTGTCCGAAGATGATATATAAATGAACATATGGAATATGTATGATGCATTTATAATCAAGCCACTAGTTCATTTTAGTCCGAAACATATGTCGATGTGATGGGCGAGACAAGACATTTTACGAGTCGATTTTATGTAGCTTATTGTAAAGTTGCGGTACTTGAAAAAAGGACACATGACAAATCAGCACATAAATAAACATTCTAGTGTTCCGTGGTATACATCTTTTCCACGTGTAATACCTCCTTTCCTTATTACAATGAATTTTTACTTGCTTGTTATCCATCGCTGGTTTGTTTTTAGCAGAGAATGACCTGTGCATGTGCAAAGAGAGTACCGTTTGAGTCGAAGGTGCTAGTGGCATTGATTTGACCTAAAATGTGTTTAACCTTGTTAATATATTAAAAAAAATTTAAAAGTATGTAAAATCCATTTGTTTGCATTGTGTGTTCGACTCATTTGATATTTTCGTTGATGCATTTCAAGCATAAATACCAGGCTACAATGTACATGTCATGACGGTCTCATCTTTCGGACCTGGGTGATTTCTGATTTCGGGCTTTAGTGCGGGAGTTTGTGTGTAAATAAAGGATCTGTACATAGACAGTTTTGATAGAAAAATACATATTGCATTGATTCCATGCAAAAATCCGACGGTATTACCACCCAGTGGAAAATTTTGACACCGAGAACGGACATACCCATAATTTTCGTACTCGGATGTTGCATACCTTGTCTATAATAATATAAGAGTGAAAAAAAATATTTTTTCTTATTTTAATATATTGATGTTTTAGTGCATAAATAACAAGGTTAAACACATTTTAGGTGAAATCAATGCCACTAGCACCTTTGGTTTGAGTAGATTTCGCAAAGAGGTTACCGATATGGATATGCACCGTGTATATAGGTGTGGTCAATACAGGGATTTATTCATTGATAATTACAAAAAACAAGCACACTGCGATGGTTCTACGCAAAAAATGACCAGAAATATGGTCTTTTGAGTCCATCTCTTAACACATAAGATGAGAAGGAGAAAAAAATCACTTTGAAGGTCCAAGAAACCATCTACACAAAAACACTTATTTAAATCCTTGACATATGGATGGATATTCTTTCACTCTGTTTCAATCTTACTGAAAATTTGACAATTCATTCGATCTGAAATAAACAAATTAACATGATAAATCATGAAACAAATTTGAAATATCTATATATTGAAACACTGTACATTTTTTCATGTATATAGCTCTAATGTTGTTAAAACATGTATGCAAATAAACTGTTGTTGTCGTTGTTGTTAAATAAAAAGTCAAAACTTAACTGTAACCAAATTCCAAAGAATCAAAACGGTAATTTTTAAAAATGGGCGGGTAGGTGGGGAAACTAAACTAACCAAACTAAACTGTATCTAACCTCAAAGTGACTTTAGCACGTTACAACCCGGTTTATATATAAACCGCTGCCCGTTATAATTATTATATTTGGTAATTTCTCATGTAAAACATGACTTCAGTTATAATATAGAACAATAATAAATATATATATTTCGTTTAGAAAGTAAACACATTTTTCACGTGCAGGGGATCTAGGTTTTAAGTCTCATCTGAAAGTAATAATTAATTAAATTCAGTGTCGTATAGAATCTAGAAATATTAACTGATTTAAATAAATACAGAGATAAGAAGCATGATTCAGGAAAAGTGATCATCAAAAAGTACAATTTCGTGACTGTTTACATGAACCTCATTTTTGAAGCAACCCTATAGATAAACGATAAACAGCGTGTGACTGAAGGTTAAATATCTAGGGGAAAATACAAGGCAATCAGAATGTGGTTAGAATTCCGCGATCTGAACTACTTGATATGCCATTTAAACGCTAAATAATTGCATAAAAACTGGACGACATTTTAAACAAGGTTAATGCTCTGTCAAGAAAATGTCACACTTTCATAGCTATGCAACATTGCAACTTCCATATATTCAGTATTTATATTCGTTCATTTATATTTGTAGTTAATGAATGATATGAAAGAGCCGTTCGTATGTTTTATTGCATTAACGATAAATTTCAGCTCTCTTTATGTTACCAGTCCTGCCTTTTTTAGATATAAAGTAGTTTGCAAAACAATTTTTATTCCGTTTAAGACGATATAAATCATTGTAATGAATGTACGATCGATCAATTACTTTCACAACAATTTCCTGAAATATTCATTGAAATAATGAAGATCATCAATCCACTTCAATTGAAAACGAGCCTGTCTTTATTTTGTTATGAAAAAGATGAGAAAAAATATAAATAAAACAATATAAAGTTAAAGTGGTTAATGTTGCCCTTAAGAAGATAAATTACTTTTAATAGACCATATTTAAAAAGTAGAAATCTGATGATGTGTATAATATTTATAAAGATGCACTGAAGTGTTCAAAGATTTGCAGAAAAATCAAACCGTTGATGTGATAGTTGGCTAGAGTGTATAATTTATACATCTACTATTTTAAGCAATGAGTAATTTATGAGATGAACAATAAACTTCGAGGTGGCCACGTGTGTGAAACTATTCATTAAGACAAACAAGCTGAGGTGGGCACAAGTGTGACACAATTCAATCTCACATGAAAGCCGATTGCTTTAAAGTTTTGAACGACTTAATATTATACCTCACTTATCTTAAGGAATAAATGCATGGGGATTAAGAAACTTAATTTCAAACACATAATTACAAAACTGAGATAGATTACGGCGGTCATAATCAATAAAATTTATGTTCACAGATCGAGCGCACAAGCAAGTGCTTCACATTCACAGGTTACAAGTTTCTAGATATACATATATTTACATGGTAAAAAGAAACGCAACAAATATAAGAACAAAAATCAACAAGAAGAGGCGGCATTCAATGAACGCAGCTCCAAATCAAAATCAAGCAACACATTAACACCGGCACAGAACTCAGCGGGAGGTGGACAAAGATGGGGCGCTATTTTTTACACATTCGGTAGAAGAAATAAGAGGAATATCACCAAAGGCAATAAAAAATATTGAAAGTCCAATTCCATGGTGGATGCAAGTTAAAGGCGTATGCTGTTGTTAACATTTAGCCATGTAGGCAGATTGAAAACTGTACATTAGAATTTTTCGTATGATCTTAGAATATGATAAGAAATAAAAATGCTAAAAATAATTGAGGTCACTGAGTTCGTGTTTGAGTTATCTACCCTTGCATTTGAAAATTCTGCTTATTATAAGGGCAGATTATTTACAATTCGCTAGGCTTTTCTGTTTCTTGTTGTTCAAGTTTTGTCAATTGCATAGTTTCAAAGAATTTCTGTCCTGTTATTTAAATAGAAATGAAATAATTATAACACGAAACTGAGCTAGGTGAGCTCCATTTCTTCGTTATTATAATAATTATTTCTGTGATCATGCAACGTAAGTATAAATCCCATTACTTTTTATTCTGCCTATAATATCTTAAGTTATTTGTAACTAATGAATATAATCCCGTAAACTTAACTTGAAACAGAGACTTATCAAGTTTAAACTTAGTTTCTTTCAAACAACGGTATAGCATATACAAATAATAACAATAAGTAATGTGTACGATACTGAAATGAATTGTTAAGAAAAAGATTGGGTTTGATAGATAGTTAAGCTTATAAAGGCTTTCAATACATCAGATACCTTACGACAGTACATATTACTTGCTTGAAATACATTCTATTTTACATCCTTAACTGAAGTCATTATTGTTTCTTGCACTAAGTTCACCATGAACAGTGACAAAAACGGATTTAGTAATCTTTTTTACAAGAACTATGACTTAAAATGGCAAAACGGACAGAAGCATGCTGACATCGTGCTTTGCATTTCTAACAATGCTGACAGTTACAGTTTCAGATTAACCATGTAACTATGAACATATTCCTCTAGTACAATGCGTCACAGTGTCAGTATACGAACCATCCACTGCCACACCCGGTATTTAACCTTACAGGAGTTTAAGACTTTGAAAATTCGGAAATATTGTCCATTTCCGGTTGAGTATTTTTCGAATGCATTAATATTTTGTTCAGGGTGAGATAAGCGATGTACCTCGCCGCCAAAAGAAGCCGAACATATTCAATGGAGATAAGATCATAGGCATGCAAAGTAATTTCTACAGCACATAATTTAATTTTTACATGAGATTTAGGACGACTTTAATGTCGGCAAAGAGTGCACAAGATCCTTCTTAAAAACAGTTTGTCGCGTTCTTGGTACAAGTGACATTTGTTAAGGATTGGATGGTAAAACATGTCTGTAATTACAACTCTTGCTGTCATGCAGCAAATGGTATCATCATATAGATTTGATACCGTTTGTCTTATTTAGCCTTTATAAGTGAAAGATCTAACTAAAGTAAGTAAGATAGTACAACATATATCAGATCTTTCTTAGTTAATGTTCGTCGTTATATTAACCAGGAACTGCACTGAAAATTAAAGCTTAAAATTTGAATTTCGTTCATAGATCAGCTTGGGCACTTTAAACAGAAAGATGTGCAAATGATAATTAAGAAATATACATAGAAATCAATTAGAAATATACATAGAAATCAATTGAAATCGTATGTTTGTGTTATACTTAGCCTGTTTTGAGTGAATCGCTTTTCAAATTGGGATCACTGTCACAATAAGAATAACTGTTCTGCAGACATTTTCACAAAAAATCTTACGACATTTTTTTGTCGTAAGAGAAATCTTACGATAAATCTCCTTTTCACAAAAAATCTTAAGAAAATCTTAAGTGCAAAATCTGTCGTAACTTTACGATAGGTCTTCCCCGTTCGTAAGTGTAATTTTTTCTCTCTTAAGGGTAAAATATCATGTATCTCTTACCTAAACTGAATAAAAATAAACAAAAAGTTGGAGGACACACTAAATATAAAGCAAACAGTATGCTATAAATAACACACATTGAGGTATAATTATTTTTCAACATATACATTTTGTGACGTTCATGACTTGATGACGTCACGATGGAGAGGGTTATGAATAGTTTAAAATAATGTGAACTCCATACTGTAGACAAGTATTATTGAAAACTTATAATTTGTACAATTGGTGAGTTCGATTTCATTGCAAGCATGTACTAGTGGTACCTTTTTATTTAGTAATAACATAGTAGACCTTCTTTCTGAATCTTTGAGATATATATAATTATCTTCAATCAAGATATAAATTATATTAGTTTGAATCATTTTTTTGTTCTTATTTAAATTTGATTGTGTTCAATACATATTTCAAGCTCTTGATTACTTGATTTTAAAACCGGAATCAAATATAGAGCATGCACATCACTATCAAATGAACGTTGCTAGGGATATTTTTGTCGTAAGATTTATCGTAAGTGAATTTTTTATCTTAAGATAAAATTTTAACTTACGAGTGGCTTTGTGAAAATGACTTAAGATTTAACTTACGATTATCGTAAGTGAAAAACTTAAGATAAATCGTAAGATTTTTTGTGAAAATGTCTGCTGGAAAATCGAAATGATCGAATGATCTGAAATTTTGCAAACAAGTTTATTTCTCTCTAGACCTACATCCAATGCAAAATTAGTCCTGAAAAATTATTTCCAGTCCCGTCGTGTCATATTAACATGTCTGTGGTCCTTTTAGCATTTGAATTATTCTAATATTCCTTGAAATGTCCATGACAATGCGTAAGATTTCAGCACTTTACTTCTACAGAATTATCTAGTGCTGCGATACTTTTTTCAATGCGTATATTTTATACTTATATAAACTTATTTAGAGTTTAAACCTATAGATCAATCAATGACATTAAGACGCTTTTAAAGAGATGAGTCATCTTACTTAATGTATGCACTCGATCGAAAAGCGATTTCATTCATTACAATTCCTTCTTCATCATACGTTTTTATTTCTTAATTTATAAACACCAGGACTTCCCTGTCTCATAACTGTTGTGCAAATGTAAAGGAAAGAAGCGTGAATTCATATAAAAGCATAATAACTCTAGTTCGTTCGAGTATTAACATTCAAAAGTATAATGTTAATGATATTTTTTCTCTTTTATCTTAATGTAAAAATAAATAAATAAAATGTTCATTTTATCCAAACAAACCTTCTTACATTTAATAAATACTGCATATATCATACCAAACTTTCACGTTGTTTATTTAGAATATTACAACCGACCTATGCATTATAAGCTAGTTTGTTCCCCTGTTTCGACGCCGTACGGTAGTAACTGTGTTGGTGCGGCGTAAAACCGACCAACCAAATAAGTAAATAAACAAACACAATTCCATAATCGGTGTGTTTCTTCTCTATATATTATTCAAGGTTACGGGCTCAATGTGTTTGAAAGCTCGGCAGATAACAATTTGTCGGAAAAAAGCAAACGATAGTACAATGCCTAAAGTTTTGGCCGGCAAAACTGAAAGCCGGGGAAAAGTATAAAAAAAATTTTTTCCCCCTCCTCCCCGCCCAAAAAATGAATTTAAACCAAAAAAAAATTTACGAAAAATTAGAAAATTCAGGAAAAATTTCGAAAATTTCGAACACTTTACCCCTGAATAACTTTGAGTATTACAACAAAACTATTCGTAATACTTACGATATTTTAAATTTTCATGTTGATATAAAGGTTATTATAATAATGAATGGTTCAATTATGTTATCAATGCATGTAACAGTCGGCTGTCACTGCTTTATAAATAGCATTATATTAACTCAGTGATTAAATTATTAACACTGTTGAAAATGACTGGCGGAACAAATTTAAATTTTAGTGTCTCGAGTATATATCTTAGGTGTTAATATTGTGTCAGATAAAAAAAACTGAGTAACAAGTCGAAAGTTTTCATTTCTTAACTTGTTACAGGGCAATACAGGCAATGAAAAGACCAGACGTATGTCTGCGCCATATATCATAACAAGTAAATGGCCTAACATATAATAAAATTGCGCACGATTATCATTGTTAAAAAACTTTATTTAAAAATCAGCATTTGCTATATAAGACGTTATTGTATCCTAATATTTATTCTGTACTGTAGTTTACAAACAGTCAGTCGTGGGATATTTCTACAATTGTATTAAAAAATCTCACACTTGGAGGTAGATATTTAAATTGGCAAATCATATCAAATATCGAGAGAAGGGCAATTTGATGTTTGTAATTACTCAGTCATTTTCTTATTTTTCTATAAATCAAATTTTCATGATTAATTATAAACAGTTAAAGTTTTCATCGTTTTGTTAAAAAAGGCAGAAGAATGATTACCAAGTGGTACTTTTTTTATTTCTATATATAAAGATAATACCCCTAACTGACAATCTCCGTTAACGAGTTTCATTATTAAGCGGATTTTTCTATATTTCTTTTCATATTAAGATTTAATTCATTTCAATCCAGCCTTTGACATTAAGTAATTTGTTTAATTTGCAGAAATTGAAATCCTGCTTGGGTAAGTTTGATCTTGTAATACTGTAATTAACAATGTTGGAGGTAAATTACTCCACACTCCTGTGGTCGATAAGTTCAGGCAAGGAAACATCAATAAGTCATCAAAATATATTTCTATCTTCAAGCTTCAAGGAAGTGTGTCTTAAAATACATTACAGAGTTCTGAAATTACGTAGATTATATCATATCTATATAGTTACTATATATGTTAAATACCGAGATTGTAAGTATAACGCATACATGAACTATTTCTTACTATTATATATTTGAATTTAGCATCTCTAAACAAAGTAAATAACTTGTAAATCAAATAGTTTATCAATGATAACCATCAATAATGAAAGAAAAAAAAACTTGCAGTCACGTCATCTTCGTATGTTATTAGTAGTGTACTTATGCATACATGTAATTGTATACAATTATTATAAAAGCTTGTAAATGACTCTTTTGAGATAAAGATTCTTCTTCTTATACACCAACAGCTAATATACATTTTTACTAAAGGGGTTAAGCAGGTACTATAGGTCTGAGAGATTTTTATCTCTCGTAGACACACTCAATCAAACCGAGTCTGCAATTTTCCTAAATATTGCTTTGCTTTTTTTTAAATTTGATCACCCCTTTTCAAGATTTTAAATAATAACTACGCAATAACTGCTTTTCAAGGCATATACATTTAGCATAATAAAAACTGCATTAAAGAATTTAATATATTTAAACTTTGCATGATGTTCAAGAATGATAATAGAAACATTTTAAGCAAAATAAAAAAGGGGGTCACAGAATGAAAATTTGGGTCCAAAGTTCTCATTTTCGAGTTATCTGCTAATGAATTTTAAAACGTAGCTTATTTCATGATCAGATAATGCATAATCAAGGCAAGCAAGTCCTATTTTTTTTTTCTTTTTGTGTCTAGCTTATACTTTCTAGTAACGAGAAGTTAGTTCATCTCTATTTAAAGCTATGATAATTTCATTTTTAAATGACTTATAAGTCTACGATGAAAGAGCAAACTTGGACTTAAAATTCCCCGAAAATAAATATTAACCTATTTTTAAATATAAAAAAGTCATCAAACTCACCTGAACATTTCAAAGAGTTTCTAACAATAAAGGAAGAACATGAAGATTTTATACATATTTATACGGACGGTTCAAAAGAGTGTTGCAAGTAGAAGCGGTTGTGACTGGCTATAAATAAACTTGTATCATTTGAATGGAAAGCAAATTGGGACAATGCCGTTTTTAATAAACTTCACGATATAAACCCATCTATTGATGTGTCACCATCTCTATCCCTTCAATCAGCCATGATCAAACAATTCTCCTTCGATGCCGAATTGGACACACTAAAATTACCATCTCTTATCTCATCACGAATAACAATGCACCTTTCTGCGGAGCTTGTAATTAAAATTTTACTGTCAAGCATTTTCTTCCTGAATGTCATGAATTTTCACAGGCCCGTAATACATTTAATTGTGTAAATTCACTCAAATTACTCTTTAATACAATTCTATCAAAAAACATCATTGATTATTATTTAAAAGAGATAAACTTGTATTCTAGGATCTAATTGGCTCATTTTTATTGTCATTTACAAAGTTTTACATAACATTTTAAGACTATTATAGCATTCGGCGCGATATGGCTAGTTATGTGTTGACGTGCCGTAAAAATCCAAACAAACAAACAAACAAACAATATTTTCTGGAAACGAGTAGTTCATCTCTACTTAAAGCTATGATAATTTCATTTAAAAATGACTTATAAGTCTACGAACTAACACTGAATAAAAGGAGCACATGTGATTCATGGAATGCCTTGAAACTTTGCTTAGTATCTAGACGTCAAATAGTACAAAAAGTCCACGAACAAATAGTAGATTAAAACTAGCATGTGCAATATCAATAACATCTAGTTGATGAGAATCAGTAGTGCGGGCGCCTTTTTCATCCGTTCTTAGCGTTCATCATGAGTAAGAAGATTGGTCCTAAAACTAAACTAATTCTGACGACACTGTTATTTATAACCATTATAAATAAGAATTATACATTTCATGACATTGATAGCAGGTCGTGTACAGGCGTTGACCCTTATGTGACACAGATTTCTTTTTTTTCACATAAGAGGAGCAATAGTTTCCGATCACCTTAACCCTTTCCCTCATGAGCATATTGTGAAAAATGGCCGGTTTCATTGAAAAGTCTCCTTTTACAAGTTCAAACTGCTATGAAACTATGAAAAAAGCTTCAATACTAATCAAACTTGGCACAAATGTTGACTGGACCATTGCCTTTGTAACGACATGCCCATTCTTTAATTTCCTGTTACCATGGCAACGAAGGGACATCTCAAAATTGCCAAAAATCACTGTTTTGCGTTGATTTTTCCCAAAAATTGATTTCAAAGTGCTGCGACTTCACAAAGGATTGAGATAGAGTCAAAGGCTTTTCGGCGTTGGTTTCAAACTACCTTATGATCGGCCTGGGGTCATTTTTAGCCTCTCACAAGTCCAAAATTTTCTTGGCGATGAGGGGGACTACCGCCCCCTTCAAACCCCCAATCAGGAGGCACATCCCCCTTCTGGCAACCCAATGATGTACCTTTTGGATAAGGGTCGGCGCCAAAAAGTTATCACATTTCCCAAACGAAAAACAGTGTCTGGGGTCTAAATAGGGTAATTTCTCACTGTTTGAGGCCTCTAAAAGGGGGGAGGTGGTCAAAAAGCCGTCAAAACACGTCTTTGTGAAGTAAAGGGTTTATGAAATGATTGAACTTGCAAATGTGTATATTGGTTATGACACGCCTGAGATCTAGTAACATGTGAGTTAAATTTATTTAACAATATTTTATTGTTTATATACATGGAAATATACATATAAAAGAAAATAAAACAACAGCAAATGGGTTGGGCTACAAGTTTTAACAACTGTTCATTAAACCCTTCCCAGAATACATGCAATAAAAGGAGGTATCATGATTTAGCACAACAGATAAAAACAACCAGAATTATAATAACTATATTCAATATTCTTCTGCAAAGAGTTGAATCGTTTTTCAAGGATTATACACAAAAAAATGCCGATTTCTGTTTTGTTTGCTTTTATGAGCAACATGTTGTAGGGTATAATATAAGGTGGTTTGGTTTTCCTCTCTTATGTTGTTCACATTATGACAAAAACAAACGGTGTTGATATATCTATTCGCGGTTGTGCGCAAATTGTGGGTGGCAAGCGTTTCAGTGTGGTGTTAGAGCAGTATTTACAATCTTCTATAATTCCTGGAATTCTCTTTCGTTCTATTTTTTATCTTCACAAAAGTAAAAAAAAATTAAAGTTTAACAAATCACACATGTTAAAGCTAAATGTTAACCTAGCATTGACGATTAGAGAAAATCTTCAAATATAATAATAAGGGTGAATTGACTAGAATTTACTTTAGACACAGTTGAATTGACATATAAAACAGTTTTTGTGGTTTGTTTTGTGATCTTCGAGCTTTTCTTGACATAACATATTAGACATAAAGCAAATTATTGTTTGAATGTATAGGCAAATAACCATATGAATCATTAATGTAACCAAATGATTTTCTACGCTGATTACATAATATGCAAATTTGATGAAGATCATGAAATCATGAAAGAATTGAAGAAAAATCTTTTTTTTAATATTGCCGATGTTACAACTCTTGATAATTATCTCGATTGGTTTGTTTGAAATAGTTGCATGCAATGTGTATTTCAAAAATGCATTTCTTTCTTAACAATAGCAAGAGATCAAAATGGCGGACAAAACTTGAAATAATGCATTGTCAAGTAATAAAGGTAAATGTTTCACGTTATTATGATCATCAAAGAATAATTTTGAAAAGGTAGTGCTTTTTTAATAATGCTTTGTGTATGAAATACGACCCCGTTAACATAACAAGTCATTTTAAATTCTTGATGCAGTTATTCTTAATCTATTTATTGCCAACAAAGCCCACACAAACGCAGAAACTAGCTTTCTATTTCCTGAAAAGACTGTATAATTAATGTGTTTGTATATAAATGTCTGCCCTTGTGTTGGTGTTATAACATGTGTGAAGTACTTTTTTCCCGTTGATTTAACCAAAACATTAATCTCTTGAAGGAAACGCAACATGGTTTTGACAGGAATTTTTAGTTTTGAGTCATGTTAGTTTGTTTTGACATTTTGTTCAAAAGAAAAAAAAGTTTTCAGCATTAAGATTTGTTGCACACACAGTGTCACACTATTGTTAAGAAATTTAGCATGATTCAAATATTGATACAATTAGATAAATACAAATTTTACGCCTCAGTTGTACGCGTTCAGGTATGAATTTTATTATCTCTTTACTTCCATCAAGCACGGCGATAAATGTCATATATGAATGAATATCCCCTTGATGCGGTGTATATTATTATTTTTTTAAATATGCACTTTTGAATGTTTCGAAAATTAATTCAGGTTAAACAGTATAATATACATGTATCCACAAAAGTTAAAATTACATGTACATAAGCTAATATTATATATTTGAATTCCAAATATCAGATTTGTCAACAGTTTTAACAGCATACTGACATGTGCATTGAAGTCAGGATGGGTAATTTGTTGTCGTTTGAACTCATGAAAGCAATCAAATTCTATGCAGCCAAATAAGAAACTGACGTTAATTGCCACAAATTGCCATTATTTTACTTGCAAGATTGTCAGCATTTGCACCTTTTTACGGTTTAGAAGAATTCTAAATTTCGCTCCCATTGAAATTAATGTCTGTTTAATGCAATCATACGTTATTTTATAACCCATGTCTGATTCAGTGGTGATGTTGACCTTGGAACAGATTTGGTAAGATTGGGTTAAACGATGCATACTAATGAATCTGTACAAAATCCCGTTTGATGAATGGAGAGGCACGTTTGTTTTGACGCAAACTAACATGTTTTATTACGAATTCATTTTCGTTTCAAAATGTGCACGTTTTATTAAACACACCAGAGCCTATCCTTTGTTACTGAAGATATACGAATGAAGAAGTAGGTGTCAAAAGTACATCATACCATATTGATAAGATAGTGGGAGCGTTCATTTTCGTAATATCTAAATACATGTTTATTTACTTTCATCTTTACTTAAACGTATAAACATCAATCCTATATTAACGCAATTAGAAAACATGAAAACTTTTAGTTTTACCTGCTGAACATGTATAATGAATTTGCCAAGCTTTAAATTTGGAAAGTACATTCAAAGTTCAGTATCAAAATACAAAAATTGGTCAGCCAACTGTTTAGACCCTGGTCAGATTACACTGATGAGAAGACTTTAAACAGTTGGTGGTGGGCGCAGCAAGTAAAAGTTTATAATTGAGCCGTGCCATAACAAAACCAACATAGTGGGTTTGCGACAAGCATGGATCCAGACCAGCCTGCGCATCCGCGCAGTCTGATCAGGATCCATGCTGTTCGCTATCAGTTGTTATAGGGTTTGCAAGCGAACATCATGGACCCTGATCAGACTGCGCGGATGCGCAGGCTGGTCTGGATCCATGCTGGTCGCAAACCCATTATGTTGGTTTTGTCATGGCGCGGCTCATATGTAAAAACAGCATTTTATTTTATCTTACATATTTTTTTGTGAAATGTCATTCAAGTTAATTTTGTAAGGATGTTGTACTTTTTCATTATCTCTCACATACAGACTCAATCGAAACGAGTCTGCATTTTTCATGTAACTTAATGCTTCCGACTCAATCGAAACGAGTCTGCATTTTTCATGTAACTTAATGCTTCCGAGGGATCAGACTTTGTACATATTTTTTATACGAGGGCTGTCCGGAAAGTCCATATACTATTTTATTTTTTACTCTTTAACAATTCATACATATAGGATTTTTTGCCAGCAAAAATAAACATATCTCATAAACAAATTTGCAAAAAACTATTTAACTGTGATGATTAACAGTATAACAGTATTTACATATAACATATATAAACAATCACGGAACACTGACGTCATAAGCGTCAAATGAACGTCTGTACTCACTCTTTCTCGAAATAACGTCCATTTGATGCCACACATATCTGATGTCTGCTGACCCATTGCCTGTAAACGTTTCTGTACCAATTCCGATCGAAACCAGATACCACAGATCGGACACCCATGCGTAGTTCCGCTAGGTCAGAAAATCTTTTCCCGCGTAATTCAGACTTCAATCTCGGAAAAACGGCAAAATCCATTGGTGCTAAATAGGGAGAGTAAAGTGCATGTCGTAGTCTTCGGAAGCCAAAGAAGTCAATAGTGAGCAGCGTCTCCTCACATCGGTGTGCAGGTGTGTTGTCTTGGTGAAAATACATTTTCTCTATGTCCATATCAGGCCACTTTCTAATGGCGGGAATAAGATCATGTGCCGTTTAATCGTAAAACCTCCCGACGAGGCATTCACCCGCTCTGCCACTTTAATTGTGGTACCCACCTTGTGCACACTTTGGACATGTTTAGTTCCTTTGTCATTATTTCATGTACCATAGTCCGTTTTAAACCTAGAATAGCACTTATTTCCCTTACAGTGCAATGTCTGTCTTCTTGAAGATACGCTGTTACACGTTCAATGTGATTCGACTGTGCCACTTTCGGTCGTCCGGTGCTGTTTTTTGTTTAACACACTACACTAATTGTCCCCGCTTCTAAATCTGCTGTGCCATTTAAATACAAGTTGTCTCGATTAGTTTGCAGCCGAATCAGCTTTGGAAATAAACTTTCATGTCTCTGTCAGTGTCATTTTAGCGTTGACACAAAATTTGATTACACTCCGTTGCTCCGTACGTGAAATTGACGTAATTTTTTCAACAATTTGTTCAGCAGCTAACCGCGTCTTACCGTAATAAACACGTTGTCTATTATCATTTGACGTCAAAATGTTCACCAAATGTCAGGCAATGGTGTTTTATGACATCACGTTAATCATAATGCGTTTGTGTTAAAGCTACAAATTTTGTAAACGTTTTATTGGAATGGCTATTGAAAGTGCTCCTTAAACATTCACTCATGTTACCATGGTGATGGGTATGTTGCAAATATCAGTGTTTTCATCTTTATTAATAAAGATATTTTAAGCAAATGCATATTTAAGCAAAATATCAAAATATAACATTGATACACCAAGTGTTTTTGAATTATTGACTTGTCTACGAACTTCCGGACAGCCCTCGTACTTGTATTTCGAATAATTCAAAAAATGGTGTCAAATATGGCCTTTTAAAAAGCTCGATCATTTTGTCAACGTATATTATTTATATCAGAGAACAGTTGTAGAAAAATTATTCAAATCATGTATATTTTCATTCATGATTGGCTCAAGATTTCTGTATTTAAATGTTTATCAAACTGGCACATAAAATATGTTCATAAGCATAATATATTATATTGTATGATATCATATGTATGCTGGTGTCATATGCATCAAGTATATACTCAAAGACAATACAAATATGTGTGTCGTCTTCCCGATATCAAATGTATCTATTTTCAAAACATTTTGATGGAATATATGTGCTAACTGCGATGGTCATTTATTGTTTTTTCATTTTTATTGTATCTATTATATATTTTTGATGTTATGCCAATAAATAGACTATTTACTGTGTACCCTTATTGAAATTTTCATTTGTCGGAACTTAAATATCAAAGAATTGAAAGAGATCAAACTGGTAAACAGTCGACACAGTGCGCATAGATGTGCAGTCCGGGAAGTTTGTTTTTTTTCTGTATTATTGTAATAGAATGTCTAAACACTGTTAAGAATTTGATCCTTAAAATATCTCGATGTTAACACTCTGATTCATTGACAATGTAAACGTAACACGTTCAATCTTCCTAAATGATGGTAAGTAAGATAATTGCAAATAAAGAATCTCTATGGTGGATGGGTGAGTTAGCAACTATTCTACATTTCTTAGCAACTTAAATATTGAAACAATCATAACATGGTATTTGCAATTAGAACAACACGTTTCTAGATTCAAACTAAGTATGTTTACAAAATTGTCAAGCGAACTAATAAAACCAATTCAGTTAGCGTAAGCAAAAGGCAGTTAAATCCACAAAAAGAACCTAAGAGGGTATCAAAACAGCATGAATGTTGTGATACAAATATAAAACGTTTGGCGTTTGATGGCTAATGATTATAATTATGTTTTAAAAACTATTTTTCTTCTTCTTCTTTTTCTGAAGTTGATTTTTTTAAATATTGTTTCCGTCCGTTTGCTGGTGTGCATAAAGGTTGCATAGTAGTATTGTCATTATCTTCCATAAGGATTTACACACCACACTTTCGTTAAGAAAAACATTTTAATTTCTTTTTCACCCTTAATACGTTTTCTATATTCATTTAGTACTATTAATGTCAGTATGGTTGAAAGAATGACGAATTATATTACTCATTTGATACAGACAATTGAGGACATTTAAGATAGTTCATGGATAATAATACAATAAAAGTCTGCCGATAACCTTTTCTGTTATCAATATGCAAGAAATATAAAACGGCGAGTTGTAAATCTAATACACTTGTACAATTTAATGCCTAGCTCGAAGTGAAATAGACCTGTCTGTATAGCTGTAAATTTACCAATCTTTAACTAGCAAAGAAAAACAATTTCACACTATGAGTGAAAGAGAGCGAGCGTAAATCTTTTTTATAATATTCGTTATTCATTGTAAAATTATCTTTTATCGTATTAAAGAGAGAAAAAGTATACAGTATATAGCGAGCGTATTGAAAATCTCATTTATGCGTTCGTAGTATTTTAGAGGACTTTATGCATTGTTTACCCTTTGTAACGTTACGTGAATATTTGTAAAATCAGCTACAGAATAGCTCGTGATGCCTAAAGTATTGATGTTATATATTGAGTGATTTAGATGTACCAATACAAGAAGTGGGTTTTTGTTTTTGTATTTATCATAAAGCATTAAGACGAATGTTCGGACGTTTAGAAATCAACGTGAAATTTCATTTATCTGGGAAATGTTTGTGCACAAAACAATTTTATTTGCATTGTGTACCAAGTTTGCACGATTTGTCGGGACAAAGTTTATGCTCATCATAGGACGGGATATTTGCGGACGGTCTGAGGCAGAAATATCCAATAGAATCGCACTGATATTCACGTGGATGTCGACCTTGAAGACACGAATTATTTGACACACAATGGGTATTTAAGACGTGTGTAGTGCAGAAAATCTACAGATCCTGCGATACTTTCCTTGAAGACATTACTTTTGATATTAAAAATACTTTGATAATCAATTATATATTTTTAATTTTTAAAGTCCTTATGTGAATTATGAAACTTGAAACTTAAAATGCAGACGATATTGTAATCACGCCATGATAAATAATCGGAATTAAAGAAATAATTTCCAGGAACATATTTCAAGGTAGGTACAAAATAAATGCATTTTAGTTTAAATATATTATACAGATGGTTAATGTTAATTAAAAGTTTGGCCTGCTGGTAGCGATCAAAATAGCCTTTGACACCCTGAACAAACGCCAAGTTGAAAGTCACTCAATTTTTATTATTTCGAGAAAATAGAAAAATAATTATGCAGACGACATTTTTTGCAGACGACAATTTTTCAAGCATGTGAAAATGTTTAAGACGGCTTGTTTCATAAGCAAACATAACTTGTACATGAGTCAACTTTTGGTCAGACGTGAATTACGTAATGTACGTATGTTTACGATCAATTTATGAGTTTTAAGTGATGATGTGGGTGTTTGGAACGAGAAATTAAAATATTTGCAAGTATCAAATTTAAACCTGATGCCAGCATGAAACAGATCATTTATATTTACGTTTACATGATTGTAAATATAAATGACACAATAGCATGATTGTCATAGTATATTTCTACTCTATATAAACATAACAAGGCTCTCACTGCACAGTACAATAGCGGTCTGTACGTTCCCTATATCCCTGTGGGAATGAGTTGGCAGTAGGACAATATTTATTGATGTCAATAATATACTGTTTGAAATAGTTTATTTATGATTACAATTTATGACACAAAAATGTAATAGAGTGAGTTATATATATATGGGTGTATTGGAAGGAAAAATGAAACGTATTTAAAAGGAAAGAAAAAGAGAAATATTTATTTATTGACTTACGTTACATCTAACGATCTATGTTTTATTTGCCGCATAGATTAAGGATATAGCATTTTGGAGCGTTCTAATTTTGCTTCCCTGAAAACAGACACTAGTAAAAAGTACCGATTTTGATAAAGCTTTATAGATTGAATACATATTTTTTTAAATGTGCGGTTTAAAGTAAATTGGTCTACAATGGCAGTTTTGTAATACAATAAATAATTACTTTCATAGTATTTTATATCAGACATAATAACAAACCACAAAGAATTGTAAAGGGATGTCGTTTGAAAATGTTAGATTCAAAAACAACAAACCACAAAGAATTGTAAAGGGATGTCGTTGGAAAATGTTAGATTCATAATTAGATATTACATATGTTTACATAGCAGATATTAAATTCTTAAACAAAATATTATTTTTATCAAATAAACGTTCATATTTTTTAAGCAATATTTTATGAGAATGTCCTAATGCTGCATTTATATTGCTGCTATTGCTATTTGAAAAACATCTGGAAAATGTATAAACATTGTAGACAATCCATATTACGGTTGTCACGTAATTGTCGCGAAATATAGTAAAACTATACAGTGTATTGAATAATATCTTACTTGTCGTTCTCGTTGATGAAATGTTAATTTTCACGAAAAGTGAAGCTTATATTTCGATGCAGAGCAATAAATATGTCATATTTAAGTTAAAATCATAGACACCGTATTGATTGAGCTAGCACATACGACGTAGAGAAATTTGCGTGATTACTTTAATACAATCTTCAGTATGTATATCTTCTACTTCTTTTAAAAAAAAATTCTATTAAGAATAACATTAAATATGTTAGGCTTTTCCTTATTAAGCTATTTATTGCTATCATTTGTTTGTGCTTCCCACTACGTGCCAATTTCTTTGTGGCCTCTTCCAACTTTACTCCCGTGCTCCTGTGTCGCTATAAGTTGTCGGTGCTGCGTTCCGTGATTGTCTCAATACCACCTTTTAATTGTACATTATCCTAGGCCAGAAAAAAACGTCACACTTCATGGACAGCTAATTAAAATGTTTAACTGTAAACGAGTACACTCGTCATTACTTAATGTAATTTGATATCTGATAAGATGTTTATAATAGGGCAGTTGAAAGTAGTTCACGCTGCACAGTGTCATTTTAAAATCTATTTCAATTGCAACCGCACTGTACCATGCACAAGACGATCAACTTGAATTATGTAGCATCGTAGGTTATTTTTGACGCATCATACATTTGTGTTTCCTCACTTGATTACTGTTTAATCACCCTAATGATATGTGGCCTGCTTTTTAAATTTGTCTTTTGACATCTTATCTGTGATAGGCAGGCTTCATGCCTCTGATCTCCTTTCAAAACTCTATTTTATTTAGTTCCGCCCATTGTATTCTCGTTTAGGGCAGAAGCATATTTTTACTTGAGGACAATATGCCGCTTTTCATGGAATGGAACTTATGTGTCACATTGAAGGTTCCATGATAACCGCCATATGAACACATCTGCGGGTGTTTCAAAATTCAAAATTGTACCAATTCATGTTAAATGTTGAATTCTGATTAAGCCGGTGCTAAGGGCCGTGGACGGTAGTTTGCACTTGACAGTATCGTCCATGAACAGGCTCAAACAAACCGAGTCTGCAACATTTTCAATTTTGCCGTGTTGTGCTTTCTTTAAGGATTCTTATTTTCTCTATTTTATATTGTTCAGAGACACCACTAACGATCTCGTTATCTTGGTGCAATAACGGTTTAACTCCTATCAAATTTGGAGGGAATTAAACCGGTTACTGCACTAAGGGGACGATTAATGTATCTGATTCTTTTTATTCATCTTTTTAAAGATACCAACCTACTTAAGACATACTACAGGACTACAGCATACTGTTATTGAATATGTCATTATCGGTCATAAATTCAATGATTATATAACTATCGATCTATATGAATGAATTAAATAATGAATGCAAGCCGTAGTAAATATTGGAAAAAGGAAATAAATATTATTATTATAAAAATAAGTATTGACAGATAATGATAAATGTATATCACGTTTCATAAGGTCGCGTCATGCTTTGCTATTTTCGGGGAACATGATATTTTGAAAGCCAGCAGTGGTGAATTTGTCCGCTAATTAAGTATAACTGATGTTTGCGTTGTCGTATACAAAAGAGGAAATACCCTACTGTTGTAGACCATTTAGTGAACTGTCAGAACATTAGTAATTACTTGCCCAAGTAGAAAATATTGTTTTACTACGGCCATTTACCTTTATTTAATAAATTGCTTCAGGTATAAGTAGCAGAAGAAAAACAGTTGTATCTGAGGTTTTGAGATGTTGTTCTCATTATAATTAATAGTTGAAAAATAAAACTCAGTACAGGTGAATAACTGACATGTTTGTGTTACATCATATATTGTCTGTTTGGTTGGTTTGGTGTAACGGCGCACTAACACAGTTTAGGTCATATGGCACGAAAACAGGAAATATGATTATGGCTAACCTTGGTTGTTACATACTTTAAGTAACAACAGGGATCAAAGCCAACTCACCTGCTTGAGCTAACAGATACAAAGACTCCAATAATTCGAACACATTCAGTGGCATTTTACGATTACACAGGGTTATACGATGGGTGCAATGCTGATGCCTCAACCGTTAAGGCAACCCCTCAGCCACAAGGGGAGTTACAGCATATTCATACTTAATAATCAAAGAATATTTCAAAGATCAACATAATTTTGCTCTTAATCCTTTCGAAGAAGTGGGAGTTTGTTTGCTTTACAAATCATCTGTTCTTCTATCCGTCCATCCGTGGGAAGCACCTTGTCCGATGAACACTGCTTGTCCGGAATGCTTTGGCCTTCAAATTTTAGAATTTTAAACGTTGACACATACGACACCTATAAAACAGGACAACTTTACTATTTTCATGTGCAACGTGTAAGATGTTAGTTGAAAAAGTGTGAAGTATTTAAATTTGATATGACAGTTAAATATCCATAAGAAAAATACGGAACAACTCAACTCAATAGCCCGATGATATTTTCCATTTTTAATTTTTCAACCGCATTTCTGTCACAATAAAAATGCCGCGTTTCTTTTACAGTAATGATCAACTGTATAGATATATAATTGAATACTTAGTTGTTTATCTTAAATCTTAGTGCTAAAAAGTAGGTAATACTATATATATATATTCAAATTGGTTTTACGCATCAAGTACAAAAAGGTGAGTACGTAATAAAAATTCTCACCCCATGTATCATATATATGTTTTTGTACTTTTAGTTTGAATGATCGGATAGTTTGCTATAATATCTTTTTAATCATCAACCTTAGAAATATACTTGATACATTAAAACATGGTACCACACGTTAAATTTTTAATGTAGAAACATATCATTTCTATAATCTCTCAACATGGTTCTAGCACTATTAGTTAAATTCCTCTCTGTGTATATATGTATAAATTGTTTATTGATGCTACTCAATATTTTCAAAACAAACCATTTGTCATATCATTATTCAAATAAGCACTCTTCTTTTAAAAGTTCTGATAAAATATGACAATGGAGGGAGTCATTTTGATTTATATTCTCTACTATGATAGTAAAAATGTCAACATGAGTAAATCTCACTTTGTTAAAATCCTTTTACTTGTCTAGACAAGTTTATCATATGCATATTAACATAAATAAGAACAACTTATACTTGTCAATTTATCAACAACAAAAGAGAATTTATCCGAATGCCATGCAAGAAATACATTAAATCTACGTAATCCTATATGGGATGTTGCGGTGATCCATTTTCTGTTGCCCATTGACATGTTAGTGGCGACTTTACATGTTTAAATTGGACGGTAGCCTGCATTTACCACGACCATCCATTAAACCGAGCCTGCAACATTTTCAATTATGCCGTGTTTGGCGTTTTTTAGAGATTCTGTTTGTTTATGCACCCGAAGGGCGGCATATAGTAATCGCACTGTCCGTCCGTCCGTCCGAAAATCTTATCCGCGCTTCATCTCCAAAACCGCTGTGGGGTATCCAATGAAACTTCACAGGACTGTTCGTCACTATGACTAGTTGTGCATAGTATCTTTATATTCTGCTTTTTGGCACAGTTATAGCCCCTTAATGCTTAATAAACTTGTCAAAACCGTTTGTGGATTTCAGTGAAACTTCACGGGATTGTTTGTCACCAAGCCGAGTTGAGCATAGTATCTTAATTTTTCAGTACATTAACTATGTCCATCTTTCATTCCAAAACCACTCGGGAAATTTCTGTGAACATTTAAAAAATTGTTTGCATTGTGCCATGATTTTGTGCATGATTTTTTTCCCATGATGATGAATCTTTTTTAACAAAATATTTAAGGCTATTTCTCCTACATTTCTAATAGACTTTCAGTTAAATTTTGAGAATGATATTTATCAAAGGAGTTTGGGGTTATATTATCGATATTTTGGCATATATTTCGGATCTTTTGTCAAAACTTCCTTTCGTGGGGCATACGTCACATTTCAATGACACCTCTTGTTTTTGTTGTTTTGTTTTTTAAACGTTTTATGGTGTTATGAGTAACATGATGTTTAAATAAAAGAAAATATCTTCCATGTGCTTGTGTACACATTCTCTGTTTGACACAAGGTTTTATGCACACTAACACAGTATAGGTCATATGGCGACTTTCAATCTTCACTGTAGGAGGGAGACCACGGATGCCTTTGCGTGCATTATTTCATGCACGACGGGCACCCGAAAAGAACCACCGACGTTTCGTCAGGAAGCTAGATATCCAAAGTCTCTGTTGTGATTCGAACTCACAGCGGTAAGAGATAAGTTGTTTGAAGTCATAAACCTTAACAACTCGGGCGCCCCACGAATGAGAGATGTTGGTTTTCTTGTACTCTCCGGGGATCATGTCTTTCCTTCATGTATTTTTATTAAACTTTTATCTTATTTTGTCATCTTATCATGTGATCAAAACAGTCAAATTTAAAAATGTAATGTTACGGATTTACAATACCTATGACATGTTTTAATGTTTAATGCCAAAATGATTTAATATTTCTTTATACATTAAGCGTTAAAAGTTGAGTCATTGCAGTGATTGTACCGTTTAAACTTTCAAAATTTGAATATTTTGTGTTTATTGTTATTTCTTGGGGTGTAAGCAAGTGAAACAGGTACGTTTATTTAGTCATATTTTCATGAATACGATTCTTAGAAACGTTGCACTATAGCATACAAATTTTGAACAGAGTACCCACTCCAACATTTTCATGAGACGTCATGCGAAGGGTTTTTTGTAAATATTTCTTTTGTTCAAATACGAGTATACGCAACACTAACTAGAAATAAAGAATGTGAATATTTTGATAAAATTCTTTATTTAGCAAGCTTAATTTGGAGACCTCACTTGCGCCGGGGGGGGGGGGGGCATATAGGTTTATGTATTTATTTATTTAATTATTTGGTTGGGTTTTACGTCGCACTAACACAGTATAGGTCATATGGCGACTTTCAAGCTTCACTGTAGGAGGGAGACCACGGATGCCTTTGCATGCATTATTTCATGCACGACGGGCACCCGATAAGAACCACCGGCGTTCCGTAAGGTTGCTGGATTGCTTCCTCAAATAAAAGAGTTGTGATTCGAACTCACAGCGGTAAGAGATAAGTTGTTTGAAGTCATAGACCTTAATAACCTCCTTGGTGGTTAAGGGGTTAGAGCCGATGACTTCTAATCCAGTTACCTATCTGGCGTGGGTTCGATCACCGGGAGATGCTTTGGTAGTTTAGCACGGAGGGAGGTAGTCTAGTACTGGTGTAACTCTCCAGGAACGATGGTTAGGAAACTAACCGCCTATATGACTGAAATACTGTTTGGAAAAGGCGTAAAATGAAACAAACAAACAAACAAATAACAACTCAGACGTCCCTCGAATGAGAGATGTTGGTTTTCTTATTTGGTTTTCTTTTCCTGGCTCTTCGGGGATCATGTCTTTCCTTTATGTATTTTTATTGAACTTTTATCTTATTTTGTCATCTTATCATGTGATCAAAACAGTCAAATTTAAAAATGTAATGTTACGGATTTACAATACCTATGGCATGTTTTAATGTTTAATGCCAAAATGATTTAATATTTCTTTATACATTAAGCGTTAAAAGTTGAGTCATTGCAGTTATTGTACCGTTTAAACTTTCAAAAATGTGAATATTTTGTGTTTATTGTTATTTCTTGTGGGTTTAAGCAAGTGAAATAGGTACGTTTATTTAGTCATATTTTTATGAATACGATTCTTAGAAACGGATTATAGCATACAAATTTTGACATTTTCATGAAACGTTACGCGAAGGTTTTTTTTTAAATATTTCTTTTGTTCAAATACGAGTATACGCAACATTAATATGTGTAAGATTCTTGCATGATGCCTATACATATATAAATCTATATAATTCTTGAAACGTATATTGCATTGATCTTTGATCATAATTATCCTTAATTTTGCACTGTTCTTTCAGAACATGGTAGTAATGACGAAATAAATAAACATTAAACATATATTGTATTGTATAATGATGTTATTCTATGTACGATTTCTATATCGTATTGTATTTTCAATATTCCATTTTATTTTGTTCCGCCCGTTGATTTCTCGTTTGGGGCACAGGCAATTATTTAATCAGGGAAAACACGCCGCTTTTCATGGAATGGCTGATAACCGCCGTATGCGAATGTTTCTAAAGTGAATATTTCACCATTTACATGTTTAAATGTTGCCGGTACTAGGGGGCGTTGAAGGTATCTTGCACTTTCCAGTACCGCTCATAAAAATGGCTAGGCTTTGAGCCTGCAACATGTTCTATTTTGCTATTTCGGGCGTTAGATATGGAAATTCGGTTTTGTTCTAATGTATTTAATCCTCCTTATAAACAATGTAAAATTATGAATTTATCTTATGACTAATAAGGGGTTAGGCTTATCTGCAAATATTATCTCTAGAATAGAGAAATAGAGAAAAACGGAATCCGTAAAAAGCATCAAAAACGACAATATTGAAAACTCAAAAAGAAATCTTCAGTTACGAATTTGCAAGTGTAATCATCACTTATAAATCGACCTCTAAGTTAGTACCCATTATTTCTTTCTGATATAAATATGACAAACTTGATAATCGATTATATGCACTCCAAGCCATTTCATTTGGAAAACTTGTTACGGTTAGGTGGTTTCCTGCTTACATCTGTTGGTGCATGATTGAACGGGAAACCAGCTGCAATCGTGCCAATCGCAACTTTTCGGCCTTTTCCGTCACTCTTCGGATTAATAATAATAGCCGATGTAGTTCCAATTGCAATCGTGACAATTCGGGCGATTCCGTCATACTGCGGAATCAGACGAAGTAATATTACGGAAATCTAAGCTATTTTAGTTACTTCGGTAATCCCAGTTTGTTTATATAAATAGGATTTCTATTTTTACTTGATTTATCGGTTTAAACCGTAATAAATTATAAACGAAATTGTTCCGTTTCAATTGTTTTTCAAGACGCAAAAGTTAGTTTCTTTTATAATTGTTTTTTGTCTGTATTAGTTTTATACAATAGAGAATGGTGACTGTAGTAGTATTCCGTCTTCAAATGGTGGTCCTGCTTACCAAATCACGCATGATCGAGTTATATTTAGATCTACTGAACGCAATTCAACTTCTTGGTGAGGTAATTTAAAAATAGCCCATGCATATCATTAACCTTGCCACGTGCTGATCTACAGATAGCGCATCGTCTATTTGTGATCGTGTAACATAGTTGATACATGCTTATTAATTGGTACCACGTAACGAAGTATTTTAGTGCATTTACTTGTCTATAAAGCAAAGGAATGATTTCGCTGCGAAAAAGGGGAAATGAAATGTGCACACTTGTTTTCCTTCAGTATCACGTTAGTATTTTTACGATTGATCATTTTCTTTATAAGTTTTATACAATAGAGAATAGATTTCAAATCGTTTTGACAAAAAATATTCGGTTTTCCAAAAAAAAACAAAAAAAAAACAACTAAGTAAACCCTTTATATATACAAATACCGTAATTCAAAAAAAAATGTGATAATAAATTGAAACAAACAAAAAAAACAATTTTAAAGGGTTGGGATGAAGGCACAACTGTGCAAGCCTTTCCTTTTAAAAGGAAACTTTATGTTCATTTATCACCGATGTATTTGCTAAACGACCCATTTCGCATCAAAACTAGGTGAAAAGGCGGGTATTGAACTTTTCATAACCTCTTAAAGTTTACATGTCTCTTATATATATCACCGTATTTAATTATAGAATAATCTTAAATAGGTAATTTATTTTGACATATAAATACGAATTTTTATTTTGGTATATTTCGGATCTTTCATGTTAAAAATACATGTAAATTTAAAGTGCATGCAACGTTTACTTAGAGTCTGTTCAGAAAACTACCTGATAAGGTATTTTGCTTGCGTGACATTTTCACCAATAGCTCTAAGTTCGCTTTTAACGTCTTCCATCTTTACTCATGAGAGTGCTAAAAATAAATATAGAGAAAAACAGATGAAGGCCCAAAACGACAAAACAGAAAATGTAACAGGTTCGGTTTGATTGTGCCTTTTCATGGACGGCACTGGAAAATGCAAGTTACCGTCCACACACCTGAGCAATACTTTATATTTGTTTTGAGAGAGATGATTCGCAATCACGTTCTATTAGTTAGTGACCATACGTTGCTTTAATGCAGTTAATCGGATATTTTCAACAATCATTACTTAATCGCCGCAGTATGAAAATATATGCAGATGTAACATAATTTAATGCCACCACCCGTCACTTTTAATGTCCAAATATTGAAGCCTGCTAAACTTGGTGTCAGGGAGGAGCATTGACAGTGGCTAGAATCAAATATGAATAGCCTGAAACAAAATCAACAAAGAAGGGCGGCATTTAAATAGAATAGAGTAGGATATAGAAACAGGAAACAGCTCCTGGCGTAATGGGCGTCCTTTTTTGTTCCTATTTTACCTATTTTGATCAGTGAAGAAGGGGAACACAGGCGCATGTCATATATATTCAGTCTAATAAAAATAATTCTGTTACACTGACGATACTGTAAATTACGAAGCATGTGAACATTGACTTAATAGCGAGATAATTAAGCTGAAACAATTCAAACTTTTTGCTCTCAATCATAGCCAGGCTTTTCAAATTACCTGGCTAATAAAACAGTAATTAAAGAATATCTGAGAATAATTTCAGCTCACAGAATTTTCAATAAATACCTAATTGCATAGACACATTATTTTGCTGGTACTATTGCATGTTGCTTACGCAACCTCTTTGTAATAGGTAGATTATAAGAAAGGAATTCTGATTAAGTAAAGAATAAAGCCTTTGGAAGATAATGATGATTTATGACTTGATCATAGTTTTGCATTGCAAGATGAAAAAAGCAGAATAATTGTCACGATGTACCTGGAACTTAATTCTATTCTATTCCTAAATCGAATCAAACAAATACATAATTTATAATCAACACATATGGAACAAATAAGAAATTACGGTGTGCAGTTATTTAACCCTTAACCTGCTCGAAACGAAAAACATTTGCCTTTGTTACCAGTGAAGAGCGAGGCCAATACAACCAGGGCAACAGATCAAGGCCAAAAAAACAGACCAATAGAGCCAGGCCAATAGGGCCAGACCAAAAGAGCATGGTCAATAGAGCAAGACCAATACAGCCAGGGCAACAGAACAAGGCCAATAAAACCAGACGAATAGAGCAAGGTCATTAGAGCAAGGCCAAAACAGCCAGGGCAACAGAACAAGGCCAATAAAACCAGACCAATAGAACCAGACCAATAAGACCATATCAATAAAGCAAGGTCAATAGAGTCAGGGCAACAGAACAAGGCCAATAAAACCAGACCAATAGAGCAAGGTCAATAGAGCAAGACCAATAAAGCCAGGGCAACATAACAAGGCCAATAAAACCAGACCAATAAAACCAGACCAATAAAGCCAGATCAAAAGAGCAAGGTCAATAGAGCAAGGCCAATAGAGCAAGACAAAAAGAACAAGCCAATAAAACCACACCAATGGAGCCAGACCAATAGAGTAAGATCAATAGCCAGGTCAATAAAGCAAGGCCAGTAGAACCAGGCCAATTGGGCAAGACCTTAAGAGGTAGACCAAGAGAGCAAGGCCTTCCTCCAGTTCAGCCTGGCGGGGCTCTATACTATTGGTAGCTAAATGTGAGAACGCTATCCCACTAGCATACGGAACATTAGTGGTTCTACTCAGGTGCACGTTCACGCCTGATATAAAGCTCGGAGGGACACCCAAGGTCTTTCTTCAACAGTTAAGCTAGAAAGTCGCCATATGACCTATTCTGTGTTTGTGAGACGTAAAATTCAACCACAAGCTAAATTTTTGTGTCTTTTGATTGAAATTAAATTTGAACGAACTGCTATTGTACTTCATTGCAGTGCAAAAAAAATTACAGATTAAGTGATAATTAAATATATGACGAAAAACATTTTTTTGTTATTAAGTTTGTTTAACATAAGCATTATTGTTTGTATTTCATATTCAATGTTCCATGTAGTGTCTACCTATTTTCAATAATGTTCATATACTTGAAATAATTGCTTATTTTAACTATAAACAATTGTAATGCCAATTTCTGAGCACAACTGCTAAATCCTTTCACCCAAGTTTTCTAGTTTAACATCACGAATGCCATTCTGCTAGGTAATCCAGTTCTATCAGAACCATGTTTTACGCTGTTATATGGGAAAATCAAAATTATTTTAACTTTCAAGATCGAGCAATCACAGGAACTAAACTTTTCTCCTTATAAAGAATTTAATGGTGGTTTCTTAACTTGACCCACGTGGGTAAGGTTAGAGCGTTAAGATTTCAGTTCTCAAAGTGAACTCTGAAAACGTTAAAGAATATGTCAAATGAACGTCTTAGACTTGTTTCAATCATAAAATATCCAACATATCTGTTATTTTTACTTCCAGGGTTTGTTCAAATCACATGACTTGTTTTAAAACTTCTCGTGATTCTGTTGGTGTCTAAATTACGTTCAACATATATATTTAAACCCAAAATATATAGAATTTATACAGAAATTCAAGCTGGGACTTTATAAGAATGTCATTTTAGCGATATTTGAGTACATATTAAGATCATTTCAATATTTTTGGAGTATCCCTTTAAAGGGGCATGCCTCAAGATGAGTAAATGAGTAAAATTGATCTTCAAAAATATCAGTTTTAAGCAAAATACGTTATAGTTAAGTAATGTGTAAATATTTACTATTCGTGTACACCTTTGAATGTATCAATTATTGTTTACAGAAAATACTACATTTTTTAATCAGCAAAGTTCTATGCCATTACTATTTTACTTCATTACTAACGGAGTGAGAGAACATTCAGTATTTCTTAACAAATTATTGGTAATCTCTGTGAAAAGTTAGTAGCATATGCTAGGATAAGTCTTTTAATTGGAGTTGTATTAATTAGAACACTTTTTTTAGTTTCTTAGAATATATGACTAATCTGGAAACGTGCTGCTTTAAAAAAGAGGGCTAATTTTTATTTGTTTGGGTCGTCAGACCAAACAAATAATGGTAGCGAAATTTCAGACTCTAATGCTGTTAATTGCAAGTGCCGAAAGTAGTCCGCTTTTTTGAAGCGGTTACTTCCCTTTATGTGTAACACTTAGGCCGAAAAATTTAGGAGAGATCACTGCGTAAATACGGTCACATGACAGACGGATTAATTTTCAAGCAAAATAATTCCCGAATGGTCGAATATTTCTAATATTGTTTTATTCTTTATAAATATACATGCTTATAGTGAGCGCCATGATTATTTACACAAGTGTTAAACAACAGTTAGCGTCGTTACAAACACTAAATAGAATAATATGATTTTCTTCAGGCCGTTAACATTAACATATAAATTCACCGTGGCGGAGGAGTTTGCGCGCTTGCTTAGGAAGCGAGAGGTCTGGAGTTCAAATCCCAATTACGGCAACTCTTTTGTTTTCAAATTGTTTAAGTCAAATAAACATTTGATCGAATATCAGTGTTGCAATTAGTCTTATATAGCCAATCTACTACAATTAAAACGCTGGAAAGCATTGGTGGCACTATACAAAAACAAATTGTTTTATAATCTCACAACCTTCACCTTTCTGACATTCTGAGACCCAAACAAATTCAGCGCCTTCTGTGCTTTGATTTATTATTTCCTCCTTTCTTTCTTTAATAATAAAAACTTGGAAGGTAGCACGTAATGTATGATTATTAAGCAGATTTATATCAATGTTTTGGGGGTTACTTTATCAATTGAGATACACAGCTGTATTTCTTTTTGCTCTAAAATGGGTTCGTTTTTCTTATAAAATATAAAAAAAGAAACAGAGATTAAGGATAAGACACGATCAGCTATTGTGACACTTCGTTTTATGTTTTGTTCTGTATAATGATAAATATACTTATTATTAGAGCGGTTTGTCGTTTGACAAACTATGACTGTATTGACAATCAACAGATCTGTCACTAGATTAACTTGATTGGGTCATAGAGGTCATTTAGATTGTAACTGTTCATAGCTAATGATCTATGCCGTCAATGTGTCAAATGTAACAATATATTACCGCTGTTAAAGGTGTTAACGAGCTCTTTTTGTAAGGTCTTTCTATCTTTTGTTAACGACAAATCGTTTTCCCTATCTCCACTGTTGCGTAAGAATATATTGATACTTTCTTTGATAAAATTGTAACTTTCAATCTGATAAATCGCTGTATTATTTACACCAAGACAGGTGTTAAAGGCGTGAAAGTATTTATACCGGAATCGGGTTTCGTTCAGTTTGGGTGTTTTCAAATGATATTAAATCAGTACCCAGTTTTGGCCCAAAGTACTTTTTATTAAGGGAGTGAATAATTGGGGTTTACATGTGTCAATAGGATTCCATTTGGCAACATATTTCTATTATTGACAAATATATCGACATATCCTCTTAACAATGAAAGACTTAGGTACGAATAATTGAGAATTAGAATTTACTAAAAGGTAATGTTTTACACAGAAAAACAGGGCAAGGGTTACAATAGTGTGTGTATCAATGAACGAGCAAAGTTTCTCATGCCTTTTCGTAACCTTTATGAATGGAGTTTAAAATGAATGACAAAAAACTACTTGAGAATATTATCATTTTATTCAAATATGCTTGTTAAGGTGGTTCTTTAAACTACGTTTACACCATTTGTTTTCGATATCTCTTTATTACGTAAAAGGAAATACGTTTTTTTCTGTTTTGTTAAACAAACTCAAACGGTTCTTTAAAATACACTTTGCACTAGAAGAACAAAAGATAAGAAAACATTCGTATTTAGATAGGACGTCTAAAAATACACTTTAAATGTTTAAATTTAGAAAATCCAAAGTTCGGGAAGGTGTAACAGGTTCATGAGATTGTGGGTTAATGTATGCATAATGTCCAAATTAAAGTTATAGAACAGAACGTTCATTTTATTATAAGTATATTGTCTTAATACATAAACACCAATGATGAACATGTCACATATCTAGAACATATCACAAAAGTTTAATCATATGCGTATGTGACAATAGACAAGCACCTTGCCTAAAGACATCTCAAATGATTTTGACAAGGTGTAAAATATAACTTTAAAAGACAATTTTAACTAATTCATTCGGGCAAATCATATCAAAATCGAAACGGTGAAATTCCGACCGTAACTTTTTTGAGGGTCATTTGATCTAATGTCTATTTGAGTTGTTAACAACGAGAAAGTACTCATTGTTATAGACGGATCTTGAACACAATCCATCCGTCCTATAACCTTAGGTGCCAGGATATAAAATGAGCTTTTGATGCATCGCACTGTCTGTAGATGCATACAACTCCTTTAGCTAACTTGATAGATAATTAATCAATCCACATAAATAACAAAAGTGTTCAAGTCATGTGACAGCGCCAGTGTTGTACATGTCAGCACTAACAGTATTGAAGCACATCAAATCAAACGTAAACGTATATGTTAGACAGTCTTATCAACAGATACATTGTGCACTAATATAGCATAGAACTTTGCAAAAAGTCGGTCAAACCATTTATTTACTTAGCGTTTATCTATTAGTCATGCGTATATACACAATGTAAAATAATGCCTTTGCAACGATCTTTGTAGTGAAAAAAAATCATTATAAAGCAATAAGCATGAAAAAGGAATTAGCCATTACTTTGTACAACGTCTTTGGCCAATATTTCTATGGAGAAAATGTTAAAAAATGAAACAAAGACAAAGTAATTTATATGGCCACATTTGTTTTACTCGCAATTTTTATTGAGATGAAAATAAGTCGTATTTACAAACGTATAAAGAGGGTCACGTGTGTTTTGATTTTATCCCCTTGTCATAGACGTACTATTGTTACGTATTCATTAATAATCGATTTCGGCATTATTCATGCCATTTACAGAACATCATCAGTGCACTCAACTGTTTTACTTACGTCAAATGTAAAAACTAAAACGTTCATTTACAAGATTTGAACGTTTCATTATAAGGAGAAGTACGAAAGCGCCCTGGTGCTAAACATAGTTGCTCTATGAATTAAAAAGTCTTATTAAGACCTTGTTGCTTTTAACTGTATACAAAAATCCTATATGAATTTACAAACGCGTAAAAAAGGAGTAGGACTTTACTACCAACAAGAAATGCAAAAGTCTTAATTGAAATTAGTTAAGCATAATTAGGATTTAATTACTCCTAAACAGGTGTTTTAAGCCATAATATTTTCATTTTTTCTAATATTAAAGTCTTTTTATCTTCTAATTAGACGTTAGTTCTATCATAAATCGTTTACAATTGGCCGAATGCTTCCATGTAGAAAAGCACATTGCACTGAAATAATAATAAAAACACTCATGAAGACGGAGTAAAAGTTGTGTTTTAAAAGACATTTGGCACTGAATGTTTTTCCCTTTTCAGTACTGTATGTATGATGTTGTACCAACAGCAAATAACATTAAATACTTGCTTACGAGCATACGAGATAACAAGCTATAGATTTCATCACCATTATAAACACAATATATTCTTACGGTTGCATTAAGTTCTGATTACAGGCTTTAAATTTTGCACAAAACTGAACATGCTTTGTAAGTCTTAAGGGGAAGTTTTCACACTATCTTTGCCGCTGTTTTTTTTTCTATCTTGTATTATTTGTATTTTTTCTCATTAATGACTCAATTAAAGCGTTTTATCGTGCTCGAGCTTATTGACTTAATCTTTGGCAAGAAAATGAGAGATATTCTATACTTAAATGTCGGGTTTGATACCATGCATGTAGCCATTGTGTACAGAACAACAGCTTGCTCTTCAGCGTGTTTCAAGATGTCTGTGTCCTATTCAACCTGTCGTTGTCAGGGGAATTTCGGGTCGGGTTCGCACGTTTTGTAATTTATATATAATTTGTTATGTCCATTGATCTACAGGTTCACACGCTGTGCTATTCTTATATGACTGTGTTAAGCTGTGTCTCCGGGTATATCTAGGTGTGTAATGACCTGTTGCTTCTTGTGTATGTGTTTCCTGACGGCTTTAACGTTATTAAATGCACGTTTCATTTTAAGTATAACGATCTGACGGTATAAACATAATTGTCTGCACGTTTTATTGTGTCTGCGACCTGCTGTTTAATTATAACATCCCGTCTTAGAGGAAACCTTTACCTGAACGCATTTTAGATGTATCATTAGCAATGCAAGTTCAAGGCCAATCAATTCATTAAAATTCTAGTACGAATCTGCTATTCAGTGTTGGTGGCCCATGTAATCTTGGCTGAAAACCACTTTTGAATTCTTTTCAGACCTATTTAACACCAGTTTACAACGTAAAATGATGTTTTATTGTTACGTTATTGATGGGTTTTATTATCTTTTAAGATGTTCAAGTGAGCTGATATCTTTGAACTTAGCGTGATACGACCTGTGATTCAAGTAAGCTATACAATTGAAATCGTATACTATTGCAATAGATCATCAGGCCGAAATTATCCATATTTTTTGTCTCTTTTTAACTCTTCAACTTTGCTTGTGTGGCTGGGTTGTCTCGGGTTTGCGTTCTGTGAACAATGCCTTGCCTTGTTGATCCCTTTTCTCATTTTTACACCATTTATATCAAATGTCGAATTCTGCTTAAGTCGGTGCTAAGGGGTGTGAACAGTCGCTGGCACTTTCAAGTACTGTGCATGAACAGTCTAATTCAAACTGATAAAAATTTGTGCAATACTGCAAAAAAATCTATTTTACCGTATTGGGTGTTTTTATGAGTTCTTTTTGTCTTCTTCTTTAACTAGCTTGCCGATTCTCAAGCCTGTCGCAACTCTAAGCCAGTCGCACTTGTCCTCTGTGTGAAACGTACGGAGAATGGCGACATATTTATGTCTATAAATAATTCATGATTTGCATCGCGTCGACATTTCTTTATTGTATAATGTTTTATTTATAATTTATTACTTTATATTAAAATCACGTCTTACAAGTTTAAATAAGGAAAACAAAAGAGCCGTCTATATATTCACAGAATAACATTTTTACAATCCTTTAAAGGATATAATTATCTCTGGAGAACATTGAAAACAAAACAAAAGGTGAAAAATGCAGATTTGCAATTACCACTACCGTCCATGAATCGATCCTGCAACATTTTGCAGTGTTTGGCTTTCCTTGTTTCTGTTGTTGTTTTTTTTTCTATTTTATTCAGACTGTTCGTGAGAGATGGTAGAAAATGTAACACTAATTCCTATGTAAAAATCGAAACGATGTAGCAGTTCATCATTAAAGGGTGTAACAGATTGAAGCAATCAAGTAGTCAGTCTTGGCGGGTTTTCCTGGGGTCTGAGTTTAATGCATGCGCCTTTCCTTGTTGATTTTAGTTCAGATGCGTCCTTAATTGTTACAAAAGAGCCCGAAAGGAAAGATCCCTCTAGAGTTCTGAAAAAAAATTTCACATTACATGTCCCACTCCTTTCACCCTTATGTCCGCACTAGGTTTTTTTTTAGTGTGTCGGGGGCCGCGTCCTGTGAACGTTGCCTTTGCCTTGTTGATCTTTATTCTTGTTTTTTTTTAAGGAAAATTGCATACACGGTTCGATTTAGATTGAAATATGATAAACAAGATCATCAAGGAAAGGCGGCGTTCAATGAACGCAACCCCCATACGACCCAGCAACAAGAACCAGTGGCAAGGAGCCCAGGCGGACCATTGAGTCTGTTATGAGAAATAATGGAAATACAACATCTCTCATTAATGGTCTCATGAAAACCCAGAAATTTATAAGTTCAATAAAGTAAAGTACGGGACAACAAAGCACAAGATTGTAAGAATGCCATTTGTTCTTCACAATGCTATTCAATAATTATAATTAAATTTTACCCTAGAAACACGCATTCGTGTCGGGAAAAGAACTCTTGCACGTGTACATAACTTTTACATTCAGTACTTACGTCAAGGAAAATAATGTGTGTTTTAAGTGTAAGATGGAAATACATAATTCTATCAGAAATATGTTACTCGGTTGGCATTAAACAATGAGATAAATATGTGCTATACATATAAGCCCGTAACTTGATTAATGTCCAAGTAATATAAACATTGTTATTTGAGAGCGCTTTTTTACAAAACAAGCTGAACTTACAGGAAATATTGTAACGGTTGTAATTAAAACACGAGAATTCCATTCATGCCTCGAATTTAACAATGTTAATAAACCAGATGCTATTAATGAATGTATCATTGATTTCTTATAAAATATTCGGTCAATGAAAAATATTTGTTTCTTTATAGATGTTATAACAACGGTCGTTTCTACTTCCTTAGCGCGAACATTTTAACGGCGCCACGGAAATCATTTCGAGCTAATTTTATCCTCTTCTGACTATATTTGGAAATTTTATTAATGAGTAACTATGGTCCGATTTCCTTTTAAACACAATTACAGAACATGCATCATTTATTTAAGTGATCTAAGAATTTGTGATAAATATAGAGAGTATCTTCCATGTGTAGAGACTTTGCTCTAGAACAAAATATTACGATTCATTGCACAAATATTCATATAAAAACTATATAACCTTTTTGTTCCATACTATTATATCGATATTGAATTGCTGAGAATTGACTATTAATTAACCGATTACTAATTATTGCTAATAATGGGAAGTTTAAATCTTGCTTTAGAATATAAGAAATTTCCAAACACAAGCTGGAATCGATATTTCAGATTTTTTTTTAAAATATGAAACATCGTTGAACTATATGTTCAAAAATATTTTGACACAATGTCAGAATGTTTTAAGGTCTTTTGATACGTTTGTATTATTATTTGGCGGCAAATTTGATCATTCAGAAAATGCAGATAAATAATTTGGCATTAAGACAACTGGCAAAAGGATATTCCGGCGCTCAATTTCTCTGCGGGAGTGCTGTCAGTAGATGACGGGACATATCGTCTGCTTCATAAACAAAATGACACTTTTCCCGACACCAGACTCTTCCAAACTGACACGCAATGGTGACATTTGATAGTAAATCATGCTTGTTTTATAGCAGCTTGAGTAATTTTTGCTGAGTTTGTCGACTTTTCCTGTAACCATCGGAAATCAAACAGTGCATAATATTAATAATATTTCGGTTTCTTTGATATGGTCGTGTGAGACCAGATGTTGCGATGTTCTGTAAGGGATGTCCATTCCTGTTTTAAATTTAACTGTGGTAGTTGTGTTTCATGTTCATAACCTTTATAGAAATAATGGAAGAAGTTTGCTTCTTTAAGAAGAAGCTTACGAGAGGTCTTTTTGCAGCTGTGGAATATTTGTTTAATTGTTCAAATGGGGGGATTAAGAATTTCTAATTCTGCTAACAATATCAACATATAGGCTATTTCCGTCAGTCTTCGGATAAGCTATAATTTAAAATAATCGGCGCCGTAAGGTGTCTGGAAGAGCAGATAATTTCGGTACACGTTTCACTTGGTCATGTAATTGTGCTTGGTGATATTGTAGCTATAGTGCATACTACTACATTTTTTCGAAACATTAGTAAAACGCTATTCAGAAATAATAATCAATTTATACAGTTTAATGTGACGTAAATGATATTTTCTGATTTTTCCTTTTACCGGTTTGTAAAAAGTCTCCCCGGACATTTAATCAATGATGTTTTATTTTCGATCCTTGAAGATCGTTCAGCACGACCTTATTGTTGTGTATACATTTTAGATGGTATTTTTAGTTTCTTGTATTTGGCCATTTTCAATTTGGGTGGTTCCATTATTCCCACTTGAGTACTGTATAATCCCTCTTAGGATATGTTGCCTGCTTTTTAAATTTGTCTTTTGACGTCTTGTCTGTTATATGCAGGCTTCATAACCTCAGATCCCCTTTCTAAATTCCTTTTTATTTAGTTCCACCTATTGGGCACACGCGTTCTTTTACTTGGGGACCATACACCGCTTTTCATGGAATGACACTACTGTGTCACATTGAAAGTTCCATGATAACCGCCGTATGAACATATCTGCGGATGTTTCTAAATTCGAAATTTCACCATTTTTGTGTTTAAATGTTGAATTCTGATTAAGCCGATGCTAGGGGGCGTGGACGGTAACTTGCACTTTCCAGCACTGTCCATGAACAGGCTCAATCAAACCGAGCCTGCAATATTTTACAATTTTGCCGTGTTGGGCTTTCTTTAGGGATTCAGTTTCTCACTATTTGATCACCTCGATGTTTATTTTTCGTTAAAGAAGAGTCATATTTGGAGCGGGGCATGCGCATAACACTTTTTGTTGGCTGGTTCTAATGATTTTAGGCTTTAAATGAGAATCAATTACTTTAATTTGATGCGCAAAAATCATTCTTGACACTGTTGTGAGGTCTGATCAATTATAAATTAGTTCGTCTTTGTTTCGCCCCTTTTCCGTGCTATGTGCCTTACCAATGTTTCTTCATGTTTATTAATTCTGTCTAAGCTGGTGCTAGAATGCGTGGGCGGTAACTTGCTCGTTTTGTTTGGTTTCAAAGAGCACCAACACAATTTAGGTCATATGGCGCCGAAACAGAAAAGCAAGCTCTTTTTAGGCTAACCTCGGTTGTAACAAACTTTAAACAACACCAGGGGTCAAAACCCCCTCACCTGCTGGAGTTAAGAAACGCATAGACTTCAGTAATTCGAACCCATTTAGTGGCCTCTTAAGATCACACAGGGATGAACGATGCCTGCAATTCTGTTGCCACAAACCCTCAGCTACAAAGGCTTTTTAAGGGATTTTCCGTAAGGAAACCGGGAAATTCGCCATTTTGTTCCTCTAGGAATCCTTGAAATTCGTCAAAGGGTCTTAAAAACCTATGAAAGTATAAAGTTAAATCGTGTCCTCGACGAGTACAGCGACCACAAGTACCTAACATCCGGCATCGGAATAAAATTCTCTTTAATACCTATCTTGAGTGAGATCGTAGCAAGAAAACCACCTTACCATCTTCTACAAACTTCGGTAAAATTGGCAGACAAAACTGTAATTATAGTCTCTTGAACAAGATGTATGCATTTTGTTGATATAAACTTGTGTTCATCTTCTGAAAATACAACTATTGGATCAGTTCCTTGCATTGCGTGTGAGGTGTGAATATAGGGTTTCATTGGTACAATTGTTACTAACTGGTTTTGCATTTTGCGCGTTGGATTATGATTGTTTTCGACTCGATCCAACAAACATACTGTAGTATAGTATTTCTTAATTAATGGATGCAGTATATACATAAAATAATGAGAATCGTAGCATGTAGTTACTAAATACATCCATTACTTCTCTTATGATTTCACACAGCAGCGATTTTAACCGATTTATTATTACTGCAAAACGTGGTGTCTGCTCTTAGTGCCTAATTTCTAATTTGTGCGCCATTTTTGACATGAAAGGTTTCATTAAAACTATGTGTGAAAGATCACCTGTCGTACTAATTATGTTTATTTCCAGTTAAAAGCTTAATCGGTGTTTCAAGAAAATTGCAGAATTAACTTCATAAGACATAAGAAAGAGTGTAATATATCAAAGCGAATGTAATGTTATATTTTGTAGCTCAGTCCTCAAAAGGATGTCATTTACTATAACGAAGTTTCTTGCTTCACACTGTGCACTTTTATGGACTTTCTACCATTCGGTAAGATACCATAAAATTTTCGTTACATTGTCCTACAAAACTTTAATCAAGTGGTTTCTATAAGACCAATATATAGGATCTACTTGTTTTGCTTAGATTTTCGGTAGTTAAAATGTTTTGTCAAAACTCTCTGAAACATAATATACGTATTTGAGACATGTACTTTTAATATAATGCAACATAATGGACATAAATCTGAGTTTAAGCATAATTTCCCAACATTTGATAAAATATTTAAGGATTTGTTTTAATCACCATATTTTTTCAATGCAACTTTTGAAGGACTGCATTTGTGACCTTGACAACCCGCATCTTCTTTTCAGGTTGTACTGTTTTCTTGTGAGAAGTTTATGAAAATAAACGTTTCTCTAAGCTTTAAGCATGCTGTTCTTAAAAGGTGCTAATAATTTGTGTAACTGATAACTTTTGCGTGACTTTTGAGTTATCAAAGTTGTATGTTTTGTAACTTTGTTTTTGGAGGAGAAATAATTTCTAAATTTGCTGAGCCAACGGATAACATTTTAGAGAAATCATAACTTGTAAAAGTACATCATAAGAACAAACAAAAAATAAATGGTGCCAGTTTACATTACGTATATGACAATAACACTAAAACTAATGTATTCAATTTTATATTTAGAAATTAAACTTAAACACGGAACAAATAACATCTATATGTGTGTGTGTAAAAATCTTTTCGACCTTTACCCATTTGTATTGGTTTAATTTTGTGCTTTAACACAGAGCTCACTGCTGTTGAATTGATTTCATTAAAAAAAATCATTAAAAGTTTTTCAAATCATAGAGACATTGAAACTTTCACTTAGTGCAGTTCTTATTTCCGCTCGAGTGATTTCATTTTTGTGTTTTTTTGAATCTGGTACGATTTTGTAGACTAACATTAAGAATGCCACTAATCTGTTTCAATTTTCATGTTCTCGGTAGTCTCGCACATAAATTGCACTCGCTTACCGTTAATGTAATTATCATAAAAAAATCTTGTACAATGCACTTTATCATTAAAAAACAAACATCAAAAGGCCGTAGAGTTTCTCGTTTAAGTTTTATTAATGAAATATTGCAATTTCGTCTTTGAAAGTTAAACTTTATGAATACATTACAGAAAATTAATGAAAACGTAAAAACCTTCTAACAATTATCGGCGGCACATAAACGTTATATATGTAAGGGAAAAACATATCAAAATGCAGTGCCCTCTTAATTTTACCCTGGTTTTGCATTATGGGAATAATTGATGGTGTTTATTTATTAAATGAATTGTTTAAGTAATAAAACATTTTATTGAAATGAGTTTTTAAGCTTTAGGTTTTGTGAATCTAAATATTATTGCAATACATCAACCCTGAAACGTTAAAGTTTACCTACATCATTAACATGAATGGAGCTCTTTATTTCTCTAAATTGTCTGCGGGTGTTTCAAAATTCAAAACTTCATCTTTCATGTTAAATTTTGAACTCTGCTTAAGCCGGTGCTAGCTGGGGGGGGGCGGGGGGCGGAGTCGATAACTTGCACTTTCCAGCACCGTCCAAGAACAAAGCGAGCTCGGAACATTTTCAGTTTTACCATTTTGGATGTTCTTTAGTGATTTTCATTTGTTTTATTACTTCTGTAATACATTTAATTGTTACAACAAATAATGGAAATAATAAAGAGTATTACAATAAACAGAATAATATTATAAAATTCATTTGGTCATACAAAAATTATGAAAGGAATAATGGTTAGCTGGCTTACGACAAAAAGTTGAATGAGTCTTTTTAATTTAAAATATGCCCGCACAGTTAAATATTTTGAACATCGGGATATGAAACAAACGAAAAACATGGAACAAATTTGTGTAATATTGCATTGATTTGATTGACTACTGTCAAAATATTGACTACATGTATTTATATGTTTGTCGTTGGTTCAAAAAGTCCGTCTTGACCATTATTTTTTTCCCTGCCTGCCTGTTTTGTAAAAAAGTGTACTTGAATGAAGCTTTTCAATAACATATAATGAATATATGACTCAGTCAGGTTTTATAATGGTGCACTAATGTATTTTCGTATAAGCAATTAAATGTATGCAGGGACATGTGCGTAAAATTTAAATCACTTGGCGGTAATTTAACACTCATGCTTTACTAAAATGATGCTTTAAACATCAAACGAAGTGCACCACTGAGTAGATATACATAAAACTTGAATGAAAACCCCTAAGATGCAATAAAATATAACAGATTAACTGACAAAATTGCTTGATTTAAAATTTGATTCAATTTCTTGCTTTAAGGAAGGTAGGCACCTTAGAGCAAAATGGTATGACATTTTTTATTTATTTTTTTGTATTAAAGATTTATAATTATTTCCAATATTTCCTTTAAATTCATTTGAAATACCATGTAAATTTTCTTTTCCAAACGCTTACTACAGTGTGATAGGCGAGTTTTATTTGAAAATGAATTTCATTTGCAATAAACCATGTACTGTGATGCTTGTTATGATGAATTCGAATATCAGAATAATAATATCTGTCATATGTTGCGGTTCGGACCGGAATATCCGTCCCGAGGGGACCCGCCCATTGGGCGGTAACGAGGCTTGCCGAGTTACTGCCCATGGGCGGGTGACCGAGGGACGGATATTCCGATCCGAACCGCAAACATATGAAAGATATTTTTTCTTGCATATTCTGACATATTATTTCATATTTAAAATGGTTTACCTCAATATGATATATGTTCATGGAAATTAAAGTCATTTCATCCATAACTATTTTCTTACATGTGCGAATGAACTTACAACTTAAATAACAACGGCGAAATGACGTCATCCTGAGACATATTTCCCTTCTAAAACGACGTCATTTTAACGCGGTTCATTCAGAAATGGCGCTAAAATGACGTTGTTGTTTGGCACGCGACTCATCTGGCACCCCCCATGCCAGATGAAATTTCCGGCATGGGTAAAACTCACGGAAACGCCAGTCTGCTATGCAAGAAAAAGTTATTGTTTTCAACTTAAACGTTTTTGACCTTAAAAGATGGGGGATATGATGAATAAATGATTCTTGATGAAGTTTGCTATAAAAGTGATTATCAGCTGCCTTAAAGCTGTCTGTTTTCTGTTAACATTTCTGTGGAGACAAAGGCATGATAAACACTTGGCAGTAAATTCGAAATAAATAACATTTGCAGTATTTTTCATGGTCTTAAATTCAGAATAAACAAATACAAACTACCATTGCATCAGGAATGCATGTCTTAAATTAAATTAAACTAACGTTATTGCATAACACACGCCAAAGTAATGCAGGTATTCATTATTTTGTTTGATTATCCATGTATTTAGTAAAACTATCATTATTTTGGTAACATTTTCTGTAGTATACTGTGTTCATATACAGGTATTCACCGCCCTTAAATATGTACGCGAATAAGATCTACATTTTATTAATGTTCTTTGCGTTTTTTTATGTTATGAAGATACATTACCAGTTTACAAAGACGTTATTTGTCATCTGTCCGCCAGCACCGCATGTGGTTTGATGAAGCTTATGTTGTATACGATATTTTTTTGCTAATCCCACAGTGTGAGAGGAACGTTAGCAATACTGGGGATCCGATAGACTAAACAGATGGTGAAACCGTGTGTATCGACTGACGTAGAGATAAATAAACTATAGTAAACCCCTGCCTCGATATCCTGATTTATATCGTTTCATTTTATGAATGAAATCATTTAAAGAGACAGTCGTATGGTATAGTACACACTCAATTAAGGTACTTGATCGATTATTAAAATCTAACTGTTTAAAATGCTAGACTGGCTTGTAAAGAATATGTCAAATTAAGGACATATTTTGACTAATGTTACTGTACGAATGTGTGGCGTATCGCTATTTCAATCTACATGTTTTGTTCAAGCCTGTTAGCCGTATGCGGTAGAATGTAATGAACTGCAATAAGTTATTTTCGACAATTGACAAATGGTAGACCCGCGTGTGTGCGAGTATTTTCTCACATTAGTCTAATTGTCGTTTAGCCCCTTGCCTCGATTGATTGACTTAAATTATAATTTGATTTGACAAGTGCTAGATTTATTTGTAGACTAAACATGACCCGAAAGGTGTACTGTTTCAGAAAATTGTTTTTGAAATACTCTTTAAATATTAATTTTAATAAAATGCATATCAAATATGATTTATGGCTTTTAAAGTGCAGTTAATGATCTTTCGGTGATGTTGAATAAAGATGGGTTTGTGTTACCGCTTGTGAAGTAAGTAACTATAATTACTTTAATTATATACAATAATGTATTTATGTGTAATAAAAACCTGTTTAGTGCGAACACTGTATACAAATTCTCTTTCGCTTATTATGCTTGAACGAAACATATACTTGCATACTTCATCTTCTTTACCTCTATGTGTGTTTTTATTTAATTTGAGAAAAAGCAGATACGGTAAAATAACAATGTATACCACAGCTCTGAAATATGTATATTAATATTACAATGTTACAGCGCAGCATTCTTTTTAGTAGAAATTAATTACAGTGTATGTAATTACGATATTCATGTATCCGCAATATATTCGATGCAGACAGAAGCAATAATGCGCGTACTACAATTTCTCCATGGCTTATCCCTGAGAGGTCCTTGTTTTACATTACCACCTGTAAAATTGGTGAGAGAATAAGACATATGGTGTTTACATTTTTCACTGCTGTAACACAATGTCAGTTGATTCCTCCCTGTAGGTAACTGCGGCACACATCAAAGAGATTAAAGAATTGAAAAGATTCTGCTAATCGCATAAGTTTGTCTATGTTTTCACTACGGTAGAGAATCACACCCAGACGTTTTCCCGCGTTGCGAATTTTGTCTGCATAACAACGAGGCGCGTGCCAACACTGTCTAGCGATTGTTCATGAATTATACAGAGATTTGTATCAATCATAATGAAAAAACTAAAGCAGCCATAACCTTGGATGAATTTACCATAATGATAAAGACAAAGGAAATAATGCTATGTTTTCCCAGGTACCATTTCCCGAGAGCTTTGAATATGGGTGAGAGAGTTGATTTATGTAACGTTGGACTTTGGTGAAGCACCTTATCTGTTTTCATGGTGATATTCGTCTTCAACGATTGTTATCCTGCAAATATTACACATTTAATACTATAACAAAAGGTCAATGTACGACAGGCAATGATAAATAACTCCTACAGTGTAAATCTTTATCCACTTTTAATCAATGTTTGAAATAAATTTGCTTCTCAAAGGTTGTTGTTTACTTCATGTACATGAATTATATGTAAGCGTATTGGATAGTTATAAACATTACTTGTATACAATTGCCTATTTCCATATTATGTTTGTGCGGTTGACCTCTTTCTTTTGACCGACTTATAGAAAAGCTACAGTGGAGTAAATAAAATTTTAGTTGCTATAAATTTATGTAAAATGTTAAGTTCCTTAGCTAATAGTGTATTGTACTATAAATCTAATACATGTATGTTTGTTATTATCAGTTGCGTTTTCGGTTGTCTCTCTGTTTTTCATTGACATTAAATTTATATAAATGTAGTATTCCATCTAAATGCCATCATCATATTCTTGAATACTTTCGTTAATATTACATGTTTTTATATAAACTTAGCATAAGTTTTATCACATATTAGTGTCATTTAACGAACTTTTATCAATATATTTTACACGAGACTAAAGGACTAAAAGTTTGTGAACATGTAACTAAAGTACCTTTATATCTTTAAAAACTGTGCAAGTGTTGACATCTTTGAGTTTCATTTAAATTATGAAACATCCGTATTACTTCACTGTCTGTAAACCTGGCAAGTGTATCGTCGTATTTTATACTGACTTGTTGGATTTGATTTCAGAGTCTTAAAGTATTCTTTCCCTGATTGATTTTTGTTTTCATGTTTTTACACTATAATTATTTGACATCAAAATATAATATTAAAAGCAAACTCCGTTTTTTATTTGTTGTTGTTCTTTTGTTGTTGTTGTCGTTGTTGTTGTTGTTTTTTGGGGGTGTTTGCGGGTTTTTTTTCCACATAACATTCGTCTAAATAATCTTCACTTAATTGAAGAAAAAAACTCAATTGCGTAACAAATTATTGTTAAAAAACCGTATTTGAACCAAAATACAGGATTCACTTGAAGTCAGGCCCGAGTTTCAAATTGTGCATGTAATCAATATACAGGTTGTTGCTGTTCAAAGTATTTAACAAGCGAAATGCTGAAATTGGCGCGTGCTGATTATGTAATCGCTTGTTTTTTGCAATTATATCTTACATTTGTATTTGTTTGCATGTTGTAATGTTATATGTGCGAAGGCAAGTGTAAAATTAAATTGTGTTACCATTTTTATTGCTCAGACTTGCAATTTATATTTTCATTGTTTGAGAACTCACAAAAAAGTGAGGATGACACTCTTTTCGGGGACATTGTGAACATGTCTGGGGAGGACAGTACAAACCCACACATTAATTAGTTGGTTTCCTTTATTTTTTGGAACTCTTTTAATTGGCTAATAGCGAGTTGTTTCGTTTCTCTTTTTTATGGGTAAATCATTTCACTTAATTGTTAAACAATATTTTTTCGAGACTGGGAATAGATTAAATGGTTAACAAATATTTTTTGTAAAGAGTTTATCACGAAACCATTCTTATAATACTTATTTTATTCACGGAACGAATGAGAAAGTAATGGTAAAAAAACTCTTTCCTGACTTACTCTTAACTTGTCTTTGTTCTTATTATTTCCATTGTTCATGATATACTCCTGTCATTACGTATACAACATAAAGTGCACGATGTTCTCGTGCATGGTGTTCTACAAAAATTTGAAAAGTTTTTTCCAAGATAACTGACATTAATAGTAAGACGTTTTGACGGCGGGAAACTCATCGCATCATCGTCTGCTGCAAGTGTCTCTTAAAAAATGTCTACAAGTTTACACCTTTCCTGTTAGAATTATCTTTAGAGAAGGCAAAAACACGACAAATGATGTAAACATTATGGAACGGCTAGGCTGTATCAATTTATGTCTATGTTTATAAGCTTGCGTAAAAAAAACTCAAAGCATTTCACATTTTCTCAATATCTAGTCTCAACAAATGCATAATAATATAAATTCGCGAAAATATGTCTATTTTATGACATTCTTATTCTCCGTGTGCTTTTATTTGAAATGAAGAACGGTAAAATTGCTATGATAATGTTTATAAAATTACTTAAAATTTGCTGCCACGCCATTTTTAACTTGTGTAGCTGTTTATTCCTTTATGCCAATTCCAATTGTTTTATAACAAACAAAATGTCTCTTTCTTAAGCCCATGTTATAAAGGAGAACCAACCATGACTGAAATAATGTACAGAGGAATTCAGTATGTGGTTAGCTCTAAAATCAAAAGTTTGAAAGTTGATTTATGACACTGACGGTGTCGGCTTGCTTTTACATTTTTTTTCTAATGTTTATTCATAAAAATGTACAAACGATCTATGTTAACTTTATAGTCTGACAACGATATTGTTCTTTTTGGCTATTTTGCTCTTTTGGGCTAGTTTGTTCTCTTTTTTTTTTTTTTTTTTTTTTTTTTTTGGCTATTTTGGCTATTTTATTTTTGGTTATTTTTCTTCGTTAGTTCTTGTTTTGTATACAAATTTAACGTGATTTCTTCAGTGGTCATAAAACTAACAAATTAAGCATAAAATAATTTATTATTGGCCTATATAAGTCGTCATGATTAATGAACTATTTATGGTTAACCGACTTTAGCTTGACAACGTCTGGCTCTTAACAGAAGCTGTTCTTAACACGAACATAAAGTAATTATCATGAAATATTGCGGCTCGCTAGCGTAACATTGAGCAGTATTTTATAGTTTTTCCTGTTTGTTAGACCCTAGATCGCAGACTAATGATAAAACGCAAGTGTTTTGTTTATCAAGAAAATATTATACCCAAACAATGTGGAGTACCAGTAATAAATTCCACTTACATACGGTTATAGTGACAGATTCGCTTTCTCAATCGGTGGTATAATATTTATCGCTAGAACAGTAAATACCCAGATATTAAATCATTTTGAGGTCCTGTTCAAACGACATATCTACTGTTGTAATTGTCTGGCATTTCTGTTTCGCAGACAAATGCCTTGATATTCTTCAGCTTTGTGTAAGGGATAATTGGTTGCTGTTTGCCCCGATATAGATAAATGAAAATTAACAATGTGTTTATTTATTTGTTGTCCATAAAGTAACTTCAGTTGCTACTGTCAATTTTATGATTTTTACTTTATGCAATGACGCTAAAATGTACCAGGGTTATTGTTGGGTGTCCAGTATTCCTTACTTGTATGTATACAATATCATCACCCTTAAGATATGCTTTCTGCTTTTTAAATATGACTCTGATCCACTTCGAAAATCCATTCCATTTAGTTTCGCCCATTGTTTTCTTGTTTAGGGCACGAGCTTTAGTTTTACTTGGAAACCAGACGCTGCTTTTCATAGAATGGCAAAAACATGTCACATTGAAGGTTCCATGATAACCGCGGTAGGGACACAATTGATAGTAGGGAGGGGGTCGCACTTTCTAGTACCGTCCATAGACAAGATCAATCAAACCGAGTCTGTAACATATTCAATTCTGCCGTTTCAGACGTTCTTTAGGGATTTTTCTCTTTTTGCTAGTAAAACAGCTATTGTAAGGGTAATGTTTCGGGCCTTTTCTCCAATCGTGGGTGCTTGTTTCCTTAACTTGTTCCTTAACATACCTTTCACTTCGCTTGGAAAGATTTCTGTTTCTACATGTACTACTTTGTTTCATTTGTTTCTTTTAAAGTAAATATATTATATATAAGGTTTTAAATGGACTGGGTTATACACGATTATTATTGACTACAAAACTGAATCAACTGGACGAGTGCACAGCTGTCAAACCTTTATTGGACGAAGGGTAAGACGAGTCTAATATAGATTTTGCGGATGTGTACGAGACCAATAAAATTAGTATTGGATTAAAACAAGTTTGACCCTTTATTTCACACCACCATAATTTACATTTTGACGTAACTTACCTTTCAAACAATGGGAATTAGATTATGAAAAAGAAGACTAGGCTAAACGGAGTACAATAGTGGTTTGATATGATATTTCGTACTCGGGGGAATGAAAATGAGGCTAGATAGTAATTTAATATGGATATTTTTTCTGGAAAAAAAAACTTAATTGAACAGTTTCTATCCAATAATGATTGATATTTGGTGTCACGTGGTACAAACGCTGGAAGTGTATTGGTTGTGGACAGAGCACGTGTAATGATGATAACTAACACTGATTAATCTATTCTGTGAACTCGTTTTGAGTGTACTAAACCCACTGTAAATTTTCATTGAGTTGTAAAGTTGTAATGTTGAGCGAGTTAGCATGTCTAAATCAACGAAATGATATTTCATAATGTTGACGTATAATTGTGATTTAAAATAAAAACAAAATGACACTGTCAACATTTTTTTTCTTACAAAAAAATTTAACACATAGTAAAAACTGATGTTTATGACATTGCAGACAAAACTTAGACTGACATGTTCAAGGACATTTCCGACACGTGTATTTTTATATTTGGTCGCAAAGTGAGTATTATTTTAATATCGAAAAGTACATCCCACGGTTGTATGTAACCTATTTTTAAGTACAAATATGGTCGCAAAAAGTGGCCTGTTTATGTGTTTATACTACAAAACAGTTTACCTATCATAATTTCTTAAAGTAAATGATAATAGCCAAGTAACTGTCATAAAGTCTGAACAGCGTTTGTCAAAGGTCGCAGCGTGGGTGTGAAATTAATTGTTTTATCTCCCCCATTATATTCTCTAGGAAAATTAATGGTTGTCCGACAAAAAAATAGGTATTGTACTCAAAGCCAAAATGATGCGTCGGTGGTCTGTCAAGGCTAAGAAACGTCACAGTAATTGAACTGCAGACGACGAGGTCATGACCTTTGTTTCTAAATATAGAATGTAATCGCGCGATCAAGGGACGTGAGTTTATCACGTGACATTAACATCTTATAATTACCATATTTGGTTAAGAAGCAACGATAATAGTATTTGAATGACATAAAGCTGAATGAATGAAGATATTTTTTATCATTAAGAAAATATTAATGAACTAAGATTTTGCTTTGATACGTCTACACATTGAGACAGTCCTTAAGTTTAATCCTAAATTAAGCTTTATTTTGTTGAAGATTCTTACAAATATAATTTGATTCGCTCAAAGTGAAAGATCCATAAAGCCATAACGAACAACCTTTTCGAAAGATAGTTGAAATATTAAAGCGTAATAAATCTCCTTTAGTCTTCTGTAAACAGTTCGGTCTTGTTTTTAAGGATATGCCGCTGGTATCCGACACTTTAGCCTTGGTTTCAAGTGGGTATCAATATCGTATATGATTGAGTGGGCGTTAAGTGTAAATTGCGGTAATTGGTCCCTATTTTACAGATAATTTCGTTTGAACAAGTGTTAAACTTGACTTTATTCTCATCGAGGAAATCAAGTCGCGTTTCATTCATAAAATCACTTTTAATACGGCGGAAACTATGATTGTGGAAGCGATGTTAAGGGAAGGGCTTATTAAGAGCAGATGTTAACACTCTCTTGTGACGTAATAATGTATAATTTCCGGTGACATTTTGACTATATGTGTGCCATTCTCGCTGCTAAGTGTGAGGGAAATAGCTATATTTCTATGCAGGGTTTCAAATATTTTTTAATTAAAAAAAAAGCTGAATCGACATTTTTAAAATGTGATTTTTTTATTCTTTTATTTGTTTTTTATTTCGTCGTTCTTCTTACATTTAACCTTACTGTAAAATTACTGAAAATAGGAAAATGTAGAATAGAGAGAAAAAAAGAATCTTAAAAAGAACGATGCCCAAAACGGCAAAATTGAAATTGTGTGAAACATTTATGCCATTCCATGAAAAGTGGCGTATGGTTCCCAAGTAAAGCAAAATGCGTGTACCTTAACGGGAAAACTAAAGGCGAAACTTAAGCTTAAAAGCAGGGGTGATTATACAGTATTCAAGTAGAAAACTGAAAACAACCCGACTACAAAAATGCCGAATAGATAAAAAAAGCAAATACCACAAACACAATAATTAAAACTTTACGAACGGATATATTACATCTCTGATCGAATAAAAAAGTCGGTTAAAGTCAAATTATAAAAACAATAAAAGTGTTACTGATAATAGATAATTAATAATGTATCATATCTTTATTTATAGAAGCCATTTTAAGTTTTTTCGATTGCTTAGTTTTTGCGAACATAAAAACGACTCGAAAACATACCGCTTCGTTTCCCCATGCCTTTTTTCCAATCCAAATTATCTTAACTAAAATTTGATTTCATCAAATCTATTTGAAATGAATCAAGCGCAGTGTTTAAGATATTACTATCTTGATTTTTTGTTTGCTTGATTTTTTGTGTTTTTTTTTATACAAATATGCATAATACATGGAGATAAACTATGAGTGCGTTAAACAATTCCACAGCCGCTGTTACGTTTCGATTTTTGTTTTGTCGACGTATTTCTTTCTTTCCCTCACTGTCTTTAATCCTGGTTGGTTGTTTTTGTCTGCGTACATCAACATCATCTATAAAACATATACGCAGATTTTACGTAAGTTTTTTTAACCTTTGTATGACATCGATGCAATTGTTGAAAGTGTAGGGGGACATTGAAATATTACCCAGACTGCTCTTTTATGGCCATCTACACCGAAATAAACAAGAGTTCCTCACGGTAGACATTTATGGATATAAATAAAGTTTGTATTGTCTCAAAATGATGGTGTTATGATGTGAAACGAGCGTTATATGTTTAAGTGAGCTCATGTTGATGTCATTTATTACATCTGAAGTCTTCGTCATGGTAACTGATACCCTTGATGTGATGAACCTTCTTTCTTATCCACGTGACTAGTATTAATTAAAGACACATTAAGCCTGAGAAACATTTGAGCCGCGTCACGACAAAACCAACATAATGGGTTTGCGACATGGATCCAGACCAGCCTGCGCATCCGCGCTGTCTGATCAGGATCCAGGTTGTTCGCTTACAGACCCTAAACGACCCTAAAACAAGTAGAGAACAGCATGGATCCTGATCAGATTGCGCGGATGCGCAGGCTGGTCTGGATCCATGCTGGTCGCAATCGCATTACGTTGGTTTTGACGTGACGCGGCTCTTTTTTTCTTCTTCTTTCTTTCTTTTCAAAAGCCAAATATGAGTTTCATAACGTTTAAATGCATGCAAGATGCTCATTACCTAGAGAAAGTAGCGCTGGTTGTACAAATAAAAAATTGTCATAAAATTTGCAAAATGTAAGCAAAATAATAATTTTATTGCCATGTGAAATATGAAACCCTTATAGATTTAGTAATTGAAAAAAATAAGACCAAAAGCAAAGATGGTTCAAGTACCAGTGCAATTTACCAGAGAGGATTCATTTATTTATTTATTTATTTATTTATTTATTTATTTATTTATTCATTCATTCATTCATTTTTATTTTTTTTTATATATTTTTAGCTATAAAAGGACACTGCAAAAGTTTTTTCTTGGGAAAAATAGTCTTAGTCTTTTATAACCAATAAAACAAATACGTAAGTAAGGAAGAATATATAAAGGATTTCAATATTTTTTATAAATACGGAATTTATTTTCATCAAATGCACTGTAATATGAAATATGAGCATTCTTATGCCACGAGATGGGAGTTAACTTCTATTTATAGAAACTGTAAACAATACAGTAAATAATACACTGTTATTAAAAATACAGAAAAATGAAAATATACATTTTATAATTATGATCAATGTATCTAAATATTTCACTTATAAGTTTATAATAAATTGACAAGCCGGTAAACAGTAAATGTATAAATTTGGAATTGAGAGTTTACATGTAAGACGTTCTGTTCTGTTCGTAACAAAACGTCGTTTGCGACTAAAAATATTTTGCGACTGTCTAATATTTTAATTAATAGATATTGTTTTTACATTGTCGCAAACCTATTTCCGTGCTTTTTGACCAACTGCAATGTTCATCGAAACTGAACTATTCAAATTCTCAATGCTTTATTTCGATGTTCATGTAGTTATTCATCGAGATGTTTTATATATTTTACTTGGATCCTCTTGTGGTTATTCTTCGAGAATTTCATCGATGATTCACTTGGATTTTCATGTAGTTATTCCTCCAGAATTTTATCGATGATGCAGTTGGATTTTCATCGATAATTTTATCGATGATTTACTTGGATCTTAATGTAGTTATTCTTCGAGAATTGTATCGAAGGTTTACTCGGATATTCATGTTGTTATTCTTCGAGAACTTTATCGATGTTTCATGTAGTTATTCCTCCAGAGTTTTATCGATGATGCACTTGGATTTTCATCGAGAATTGTATCTAAGTGTGGTTCTCCATATTATAGTTATTCATCGAAACTTTAATCGATGATTCACTTTGGACTTTTATGACTTTGATTTATAATTAAATGTTTAATCAAAGCACAATGAAAACAAACATTATATAAATATGCAGATTCTTTGTCTTTCTTGTTTTTTTTTTTTTCTCGTGATGAACTTTAAACATGCATAATTAATGTAATGTAAATCAAACCGGCGAGCACTAGGTGTAATATCGTAAATATTGTAAAGAAACGGTGTAGGGGGACATTGACATAGTATCTAGCTAAGAAGCAATTAGTTACCGTCAAAATTGGAAACAAAAGTTCACGTTGTGAGGTATGGTCACCAATCGAGTGTTTTAATTCTTACTGACAAGTTCATACTTGTTTGGAGAAAAGGACTTTAATTAAAGATATATAATAACATCTTCCTCAATACAGGTTTGTCTTTAAATATTATGTAAGAAAACGACCTTTTTCATGTTTAAACTATAGTATTACTATTAGTTTTCAATTTAAAATAAAAATTTTCAATTTTTTTAATAATATCTAGTTTAATTTATATAATTAATACTAGCGTACTTTAACTTATCAGATACGTCAGTTTGTACTTCACTAGCGTGGTAATGCTGGCAAGTATTTCAATTGCATCCAACCTGTTGCAGAAGATTACTTGTAAAAAAAAACTCCATGAATATGCAGAAAAGAATGACAATATTACGAATATTTAAACTGTGTTATCTTCGTTCTTGTGGCAATAAATTTTATGGAAGATTCTGTACTCTTTCAACTTAGCATTCTAAATAACCTAAGAATTTATCTACTTATATTATGATTTTCTGCTCGTACATAATCGCTGTCTGAGATCCTCAAATATTTTCTTAATGTTCGAAGCCCTTAAAATCTCCACCTAATTCCCGCTTATAATACTTAAACTTGTAGCGTTCCAGTGAACAAGTCTGCTAAGCTTGATGTCTTTACGAGTATGCATTGTTAAGACAATTCTCCTAAATACTGTTAGGAATGCCCCTTGTTGTGACTGTGGGTGGTAGATTGCCTATTTAGACAGCCGCTATTGGCATCAGGAACCTCTTTTTATACTTTAAAGCCGTCGTATTGATACCTATGCGCAAAATTATTTTATTGTGCAAAAGCTTAGGCTTTCGTCTGGAGAATGAGGTATTGAGGTGTTCACGATTGTAAAATCAGTTATTATACAAGGGCACGTGAAATGCGTTTCCTATGAAGATGGTAACTAATAGACCGCTAAACTGTTTTTGATTGAAGAATCTTTAACAATGCATCATTTTATTGTTCGACAATGGCTGCAAATTACATTACTTCTTGTGTGATAATGCAGAGCTATCAACAATGCGCGTAAAATCCCCGTAAAATAAACATAATATCGTCATAAAGCCATCCCTTACATTATTGTTTTTAACAGGAATGTTAATGTGTAATACTGCAGTTTTCAATTATTTAGTTGCATGGTTAAATTATGTACAAATGTATTATCTTATAACAAATAATATTCCAAATTCAGACAAGCAACAAACAGAGCTCATACTGGTCATCGTTTTTCTACTTTAAAGGAACGCGACTGAGGTCCATAAGCCTAAAATATAGACTTTGAATTTCTTATGGTGATTAGCTGAGACACTTAAAACAGAAATATATGTAACAGATAATTAAGAAATATTCTCAATAATAAATTGAAAAATCAAAGTTTGGTGCTTTTCTTAACCTGATTTGAGTGAATAGCATTGCAACGCTTTTCAATTTTGGGTCACTGTTTACAATTATAATAATTATTCTGGAAATAACGAAGTGAGTTCATGATCAGAAAGTTTGCACACGTGATGTTTGCACACAAGTTACAAACGAAGACCTATATCAAATGAAACATTAATCTCGGAAAATTACTTTCAGTTCCGTCATGTCAATAAAACTTCAGTGAAGTCCCTTTAATAACACAAACCTTAGTATAACAATGTATTATGTAATTTAGCGATTAAACTTTACATGTTTCTACACTCATCAGTTTATTACTCATTGTTTTGAACTCCACCCTGTTAAATTACATAATAAATGTCCAATCAATTAGGTTTAACACGAAGTGAACATACATCCCCTCCCTATACTAGGCTGTACAACATTCACATCTTCTCGCTTTCGTCGTAACTTGTGATGATAGCTAAAGCGAAATCTCCCGGTGCTGACAGATAACTCGTGTTAAAACAGGATTACATCAGACTCTAATGCAATGACAAAAACAGACAAAAAATTGGAGGACTTTTAAATGATCGCCAAAACCAGATAACCGAATACAATTGTTGCATAAAACCGACAATTTCTGTCCGATTAATTTCTATTCTCGGTAATATTCGGCGCTTCAAATGCGCTTCTTAGTTTAGATTCTACAAAACGGTCATCTAAGCTTAAGATTTTTTTTTAATCTTAGTTTAATATTTTAATTTTATCTTTGGAATGTTTTACATTTTACATTCGCTTTATATTTGCAGATTTCTTATTTTTTTGTTTCATTTAACACGTTTCATAATTAATTGAAACATCGTTACCCTCCAATTTTATCTTAACTACAATTTTTTTTTACTGATATAAGAGCAAGGCATTCCACAGTGTTACAGTTCATCTTTAGAAAGAAAAACAAGTGTTTAAAGAACCAAATGACGCTTGGTGATCTAGTAAAACATTTCCAGGGTGTTATGACATAAAAAGGAACCGATAATATTATAACATGAAAGGTTTTTATTGGTTCATTTCATTGAATCGTTTACAAAAACAATAGAAACAAAAAAGCTCCCCTAGTTATAACTTTGCTTCAATCTTACTTTACATTTTAATTCTAAAATGATGTGTTTTTTGTTTTGTTGTTTTTTGTTTTTGTTTTTTTTTTCTAATATTTTAGTCTGATGTTAGGAATAAAAATCGATGCATGATAAAAGACAAAAAAACGAACTGTAGATAAAACTAAGAATAATGTTTTGTAGAAGCGAATAAAAAAGAACATTGAAATAGACATCTTTATATCGCAAAATTTTATCTTCGCATAAAAGAACTATCTTTAAAGCGTAATTATAAAGTTGTTCTTGAGCACTCCAGAACTAAATTCGCACTTGGAATTTTTATCATTATTCTTTAACTGTTGTTCATATATTTCTATCAAATAAGCTAAAAAAAACATAACGTTTTCTATTTGCTTTTCTCTTTGTTTGTTTGTTTATTTATTTATTTATTTATTTATTTATTTATTTATTTATTTATTTATTTATTTATTTATTTATTTATTTATTTATTTATTTATTTATCTATTTATTTATTTATTTATTTATTTATTTGTATTTTACATAACAATTCATCATATGTGTATTATCAAATTACACGTTCACAATCCGTTACTTTTAAATGTGTTATTTGTATCCCACAGATATTTTAATGTTCTTTTTTTTCCCCTACTGAAAACATTCTTTTACAATGGAAGTTCAAACATATTTGCAAATATCAAAGATTGTTTAAACAATCATTTATACGATGTATAAGATAAAATATGTTGTAAAAAACTGTTTTTATTTTTTTTAAAAATACAAATTTTCAAATGAAATAAAATATATCATTTGATACTGTACAAGTGTTAAGAGTGCATTTTTGCAGTATCAGCAAAAAACATTTAAAAGCATTTAGTTCGACTTGCCAAATGTCTCTATCAAATCATCAAACCATCTACCTTTAATCTATCGTTGTATCAAAGCCTTTAATATATCATCGGTAAAGCTCAACTATTCAGACGGTACGATACAATCTAGTGAAAGTTTTATACTTGTTTTGACGCAACGCCTCACCCCACCAATATCGTACGAGAATTGCTAATATTTGTACAATGTGCAGACAAATCTACAAAAGCAATTGTCGCGACATTTAAAACATAGGATTGATTAGAAGTGCTTTTAAATTTGATTATTCTTTTTTCTTAAATCATAAGTTGCTTTCAAGTGAAAAAAGCACATTGAACTATATCCTAAATAAGCATATTTTTATATCACTTCATTTTTATAGCATTTAATGTTACAGGTCTACTAACGAAATTATCTTAGTTCTATTGCATAGCAAAAATGTATTAATAAATCTAAAACGTGTAAAATCGTTAAACATGTTTTATTCCTTAACAAACGAATTTTTGTCATAAAGTTTTGGGCAGTTATTTTCTTTCATAAACTCGCAGTCTTCGTGTCTTGCTAAGATATTTAAAATAGAAATTTGGTAATTAAGAATTAAACAAGCAACAATTAAGAATATCAAGGCTAAAACGTATACTAGTATTAAGAAGACCTTTCAGTCCGTTTCCATTAAATGTTCATTGAATGATTTTAACAGTAAAACATGCTTAGGTCTATTTATCAACGCGCCCTATTTTCGCGATCGATAGGATATTAAAGCCGAATGTTTAGATCTGTTTAAACACCATGTTTATCTTGTTTCAAAATCGGGCATTTATTGTGACGCATGAGTCACTCAAGAAAGTGTCATTAAAGAAAATGTCGCCTTGAAATATTAAACGTGCGTTTAATGAATGAAATAGGTGTTCACTTTTTTATGAACGGTTTATGAATTGATATAAAGTAAGCATTTGTATCATAATTTGAAAGAAGGTTGTAGGTTGAAGTCTTGTCTCGGGTAACTTATTAAAGTAATGTCTGAACTAAAGACGTATAATGTTTCTTTATCACACAGTTTGTGCTTTAGTGAAAATGAGAAAATGTTTGGACATTGTTTACTGAAAATTGATTTTGTATCATACGTAGAGCAATGTGAAATTCAAAACTCATTTGATGTATTTATTACAGCGAGTTGCAACTCTTTCACCATATTTCAATAAATTTATTATTTTGCGGACCTTTAATATGTGACATTGTGCTTACTTTGTTGCTATCAAGTTGAGTTGTTTCAGATGATCGGCAATTATAATTGGTGATTGACCAATACTTGACTTTTCATAGTTAAATATAAAATTGTACACAACTATGGAAATTGTCAAGTTATTTTTATTTTTACCTATTCACTGACCATTAACTTTTTACCATTTACTTTTGGGTGGGCAAAGGGTCGCTTTCAAGTGCGTTTATGTTATAATTAGTAGACGCTCCGATGTGAGAAAGACATAATTATGCTGCAAAAGTCTATAATAAAATGAAATTCATCTTCAATATCGTTCCATTGACACAGTATACTTTTCCGTCTATAGTTTTATAGCTATCTGTTTGCCATGACCGGAAACACTTTGTAAGACTAATGGATACGTGTGATAACAAGCCAATAAGACTTTTTGGATGTATATTCCAGATTAACTAATGAATATATATAGATAAACGCAGTTAAACATACTTTACAACGAAAGACATGTTCGGTTTTACTAATGAAACACCGTTAATTATCAGTGTTTATCCATACGAATTGACAGGTCGTTTCAGACTGACACCAGACTACCACTGCTTGAATAAAAAAAATCTTACCATATGAAACGATGATTGAACCTGTCCTTTGATGAGTTTAATGGTGGAAAATTTTGTTTATCACTAAGATACGCCGCTGTTGCATTAAGATTAATACAATTTCTGCTTGATGTGTGCACAAACCTTTTATTACAAGCCTTTAATGGTGTAAACTGCAACGGCGTGACATTTACAATTACAAATTTGAATATCTCTTCATTAATGTTTTTCAGTTGCATCGAAAGATTTGAATACAGTTTCTCCAATATCTGACAAATCGGTCATACCTTTTGATTTCATTCACAAACCACTTCAAAACTAATATTTACTTATGAAATGTAAAACTAATGATATAAGTGTATGATTTTCGATCGTTTTACGGCACAAAAAAGAGGGTGATAGCTCAAATTACTACCAAAGTTCATGCATGCAATTAGTATGAATGAAAATATCAAAAATTGCTTAGCTTTGATGCCAACCATAAAATGCATATGCTAAGGCTGTTTTAAGGCTAGCCAAGCAACGGTGATATTCTCATTTATCAGTCCAATGGTTTTACACCTTGGCTATACTAGAGTAAACACTCATCGCATTGCAATGTTTGATGTTAAAACAAGATATAAAGTGAAGTAAACGGCCAAAGTTTGTACGATATCCATAAATGTAAAACAGCTAATACCCTTAATCATTCGATGGGGATTCATTCATAGTCTAAGTTTATTTAAGAGGCGTGTTTAGGACGGGCTAAGTCTCTGAAGAACTTCTTAATGGTAGTAACAAAAACAAAAGCTTTTTGAAAGAGATTGACTGTATTGTCGGTTGTACCTTTTACGGACATTTAAATGTTGCAACCCAATTATATCGTATTTATATGCTTATTTGATTTCAATGCGCGGTAAAAATGTATTTTTAAAGCCAAAATGCAGGTAAATACATAGATATTTTATAAGTTTAACTTAAATTACCTAATTAAACTGACAAACAGTTCCCATATCTTAGAAATTTGGTCCAAATATTTTGTGTCTACAATAAGAAGACTTTATTTGATCTTATGAAAATCTATTTCAACAAATATTTGATATGACAGTGTTAGGCTTAGTCCTTTTACTTAAATCATTTCACTTGTAATTTAAGCCCAGTTGCTTAATGTCTACAGAATAATAACCCTATACGGAATGCAAAGTCGCTAGCCGGAGCTTTGTAGGATGCCATTATAAATGTACATTAATTGTCATTAAATAATGATTCTTCTTTTCATTAGCTGTCCTCTGTAAGAATAAAATTCTTCAGCGTTTAAAGGCAAGCTGCAAGAATTAAGCGACTTTTAACTAAAACAAGTAAAGCTAAAAGACTTGCTTGAACATTCAATATGATGAATTATTTAACGTTATACTTTTCACACGCGTTGCTTCAGTAACGGTTTACTTCTCTGAAATAATGTCTGTATTGGCGGGAAAAAAATAACGAATAGAATCTACGTTCAATACACTGTCTTCTGCGGAGAAGGTTCTTAGCTGTCTGCGATATTTACATGCACTGTAACAGTGTAAATATTATTTCACTATAACGAAGTAATATTGAGATTTATTTTGAGAGATCGTCTTCGCATTGACATTTAACCCTGTATTTTGCAGACGAGAAGGTTTCTTAGACGTTCTCAGATGGGCTTTTATAGATCATTCTCGATGACTCAGTGTTGTTTCTGTTTAAAATATGTCGTCTGCAGATTGGCCAGGTTTTCTCGACGGAATTACTTTTGTCAGTATTTACGTAAAAGCATAATTTAGGTTCTTTTAATATTTAAGGAAAGAGACCCTATATTTACAGCAAGCTTTTATACGTACTGATATAATGTATATATATATTAAACTATAAAAGTGAAAATGTCGGTTTACAACTTTACATAAATTTCTACTTGTAGTTAAATCGTTCATTTATATTATATAATTTTTATTATCGGCAATATAATATTAAATATAACTTGTACTAAATGCTTCAATTAATTAGAATGTAGATCTAAAGAAGTATAAATAACAATACATTTAATTAACACGTAAACTGGCTAAGAGTTGAATGAAGCGTTCATTCCGATGGCCGAGATGTGACTGACTTACAGACGAGTCTGAGATATAGACTGGTACAGTTTGGCATTATTTCTGCGCATGCGCACTGTACGCGAGCTGATTATAATTAGATAAATATACCACTTGTATGATTGCTGTTATTTAGTCTGAAGATATATAATATCATATTGTGTCTCACTCTTCGCAAGTAAACTACAATAACAGCCTAGGTTTTCTACGTTTACCACATAATAGCCGGTCTGCTTGTCATGTACTGTAGTGCATGGGAAAACGTTAAACGCGTTTAGATATAAGTCGCATGGCGGTAATAAAGATTTGTAAACTATTGAATTTGTAGCATACAGGATTTTAATTTTATATACTAAAATATTCAATAAATATAGTGTAGAAGGGGACAAACTATTTTTTGCTTTTTTGTGAACTGCAATCTTTTTTTAAAAAAATAAGTTCAAAAAAATAAAATATAGGACAGAATAAATTTTTATTTTGATACATTTTGAAACGTTTAAACATTAAAGAAGGCTTATTTAACATGGTGGAGAAGAGCTGTTGTAAATCGTATATAATAAAACAGTCGTTGACGGAGTGAACATGTTCTTTGCACAATAAGATCAAGATGTGAGGTGGTTCGTACAAGTTTAGATAATCGTGGAATATCACTCGGATTAATAACGTAGAAAATAAACTTACCAATACACGGTTTCATAGTCATTAAGTGAAAGGAATGTTTATTGGACACTTGTCGAGGTACTTCAAATTTAGGGGGCTTTAGTCACTCAATAGTCTAGTGGAGTTATTTAAAATCAGGAAACCAAAGTTGGTCGGACCATATGAGGTGGAGGCAATATTTTCATGCTTTATAATCACGCTTCTTTGATTAAGAGTGTTTTTTTCGTTCCATCGGGAATTGATTTGTATTTATTTGTGTGTTTACAGGGGTGTTTAAATTGATGCTATATCAGAAGATGAAGCTGTCTGCATGGATTAGCTCGAGACCTTCCGGCAAAGACGGGAGTGTTTAATTCAAAAGAAAGTTGTGATACTCTGTTTTTGGATATCTATATTCATCAAAAGTGTTTTATTATTATAATTATTTATGGATATAATATAATTATAACGTGAAGTACTATTCAAAGATGATGTTTTCACTGTAGTACATATACAATATATGAGTTACTATACAGTACAAGAATATAGGGAACAATTTTACATGGGATATTATGTTATCCAATATCTGTTCGGGTCGACAGACGATCGTTATGAACCATATAACACATAGATTATTTATTATCGTAGAAACAAATACTGCAATTACTGGATATTGACCTGCTGGATTTAATCCAACACTATAAAGACTATGGCCTCGGAATGGTATAGCCCACTAACCGCCTTCTGTTTAGTTACCGTGCTGCTGGGGTCGAGTTTAGGAGAGAAGTTCTACCAATACCGGGACCATCGGGACCAAGCCATGTACGAGAAACGGAAAAGTTCATTATCAGTCCATAATAAAATTGAGGCAGAGGTATAATAATTTTTCATTATATTTGTTGTTGCTATTGTTGTTTTTAAGTGTGTTTTAAGTAATCCTATGATAATTCGAAATTGATATATTTGAAATGATAATTTGAATTTTAGGCACAAATTTTTTTCCCACTTAAATAGAGTAAAAAAAAAAACTAAGACGTCATAACCGTGAGATAATGTCAGACTATCAGTATTAATGTGTATAAGTACTTTTGTAGATATAAAATGGTTTGAGTGTCCTTATGTTTAGATCAGGATTTAATGCGGTAACAACCGCACCCCCCCCCCCTCCACCGCCTTATGAAATATAAATTTTCAGTAAAAGTTACGTCGTTAAAGGAAATTAATTAATATAATCTGAATGTACTAATCATTTTATCGAAATAATTTGCATCTAAAATGTCAAAATTTGGTGCCATTGCAATTGAAGTTACATTAATGTCATATTAAGTACAATGTAATTTATTGGCCTATACTCTGTAATATCGAATACGCGATGAACAGTGAGGGAAACCCCATGCGTGCCAACTATTGTAAAAATGACAAAAATGTGCAAAATTATAAGATCGGTTTCAAGAGAAGTACATGAAATAGTATATTATATTTATTATATTATATAGTATATTAAAAGAAGTGGAAACAAAAGCCGAGCAAAATGCAAATCAGGTCAATATAAGTGTTCAACACACTCTTTCTTTATGAAACTCGATACATAAAAATACAAAAAACAACAACTGATCATGCAACGGGGATTTTACAACGCCATTGCCAAAGTCTCAATCTATTTAAACGAACCAAAATCTGTTACTTAAATCGTAAAAATTACATTTGGGTTTTTATATATCTAAACTATTACCAGTACAATTGATGTAGTTAACGCAGTGCAACGTAAAATCGGTGAAATATATACTCGTATCTACAAAATTAGCATAGATTTAATGAAAAGGGGAACTCTGTGGTCAGAGGGAGTTACCCTAATTTTCGATACAAAGCTCATGCTGTATACAAATTTAAAACACATGTTTTGGAAGAAAATAAAATGACATGCACGAAGAAAGGAAAATTTAAAAGAGAATACATGGTTTTTGCATTAGTGCATTTTATAAAATGGGGTATGAATATTTTTGATGTTTGGCCTCTGCAAGAATCTAAGGTTTTGTTGTTTGTGCACAGGGTTCTTGACTTTACTTTGATATCTATTAAAGGAGTGTAGAGCACTTTTTACAGTTATGTTCATAATTTTAAACGATTTACATAAACAATTATAAGATGTCGTGTGACCGTTAACATTTGTTAAACAAACAGTTTGCCAACGGTATAGTTATAAAGAAAAGGTCAAACGCACTAGTATTTCAAAGTAATGGTATTTCAAAGTTTTGCGTTATCATGCCACTTAATTTTTAATAACATTTTTATTGGTACTTCTTTGATACCATTACAATAAAAATTATATTATGGTAACTTTCTTCACTGTGAATGTATTTCGTTTTGTCGGATTGACACTTATCAGCGAAGTCTTTTTAACAATAAATTACCCGATTTATCAATTAGCAAATTGTTGCTTGTACTGTATATATAGATCTATATAATATAAATATCGTTTGGCCATTTTACAAACGGATACATAAATAGTGCACACTCATTCCGTGACTAAACAAAAAAGTTAACGGGCCGGAGTAAATACCAATACACTAGAAGAAATATTGCTTAATCCAAATTTTTCACGATTGTATAAATTCTAACAATAAATAATATATCCCATTTCATTTAACAACGTGTATTTTATGTGTAATTGATTTTGCTAAAGTAACTGTTAGTGGTTATCAACATACACTTGGCTGATTTAATTACTTTACTAGCCATTGCTTCATTAAACGGCCAGTCTCCCCCTAGTGTTAACAAATACTTGAAGCTAGTTTTCTTCGGTAAGTTATCAAACTTTCCTGTAACAGAAGATATCTGCACCTAATGCGTCAACTATCTTATTACATGTAAGGTTCCCGACCATGCACGGTTTTATATCATTTTATCGTGCACGTCTGTACCATCTTTTTAATATCTCTTTTGAACAAGCATCTTAAATTCAGATTACACATTTCACAATTGTTCTCTTGGACCTATGGCTGCACTACAAACTCCACAGTTTTTGTTTTTTATGATTCTATTTTTTATTTGAAAATTATCTTCGTTTTACGAGTGCACAAGTGCAGAAGCTTCGAAAGTGCAAACTTCGTAATCGTGTTATAAATCATCTAGTGTTTCTCTAGCCAAGGATGACGTCACACATGCCATTGTTAAAATTCGCGCATTTTACTATAAGATACATTACAATATTGCCTATTAATGCCATTTTTGTGGTTTTGAAATTTCCATTACATAAAAATTGCAAATCAGGCGGCGTAAATACCCATTCAGAAATGCTATTTCATTCATTCAAGTATGAAAAGTATCAACAAAATACTATCAAAGTTTGTAATCAGTACACTTATTTGACAATACATATCAGATTTTACGTTATAAAAGCATAATAGTTGCCCTTTCGTTGGTAAGATACTTCTCACTGACCCATGCAACCTTAAATGCGTTAAAACACGAAATAAAAAAAAAATGAATTTATAACATAGTTAATTTGACTACTTATAAAGCCTTGGTTAATACCGCGGAATGATTCATTGCACGGGTAAATGCATGTTATGTACATTTTTATGCTATTTCATAATGCTTTTTATACAATCTTTATCGAATTAAAATCAAATATACTATATAAAGAAAACTGATATAGGAAAATATATAGGATATAAATTATTGTTTATATTGGTTAATATGCACGTGTCAATGACAGCGTATGACTAATGCATGCCTTTTATTTCTATAAATTATTTTCCACAATCTAGAACAATTCTTAAAAAACTATATGTATATAATTATGTACTCGTATATAACTGTACATACGCGAGAAAACAGACGCCAAAAAAAGATAGAGTGGTACATATTTAGCTGATTGCATTAGTCATATATTTAGTTTTGTTTATTGTTTACTTCTTTCTTGTACCCGCGTGATAATATTAAACATGTGTAATGCATGTATACAAATATGGTTCGTGTAATTACTTTACAGTGATATAAGTTGACCCTAATTTTATCAAGTAGACCGTATTTAAGACTAAAGAGAAAATTCGCGTGCTAACATCGAATCAGACATTTAAATTACGTTCCTTAAAGTGTTATTAATGAAAAACGTCTTACAATCACAAATCATTTCATGAATCATCCAGGGAATATATTATACTGGTTCCGTATGCATTAATGAAAGGTCCTAAGCGGCATTCTCCCTAATTTGATAGTTTATGAGAAGCCTGAACTATACGTATATTAGATAACGAAAAATGGGGTGAGTCACCTCACTGAATTAAAGACAAGTCCATTGAACAGTTTCTGCGCGATAATCAACTTGTATTTTGAATAAATACAAAATACATATTCTATTTCAGAGAGCCCATTTTGTAACAGGTTATATTAGATGGCAAACGATGTATTTATATAAATTTTCTATTCGATTTACCTTGGATACGACCGTCATTTGACGGTATCAAAGAATAATTTAGCATTTAATTAAATTAGTCATATTTAAGGGATGGCTAGACGAAATACGGGTGGTAATACCTCCGCAAAAACCTTTGCAGACTTATATGCATAATAGGATGTAAATTAAAGAAAATATTAACTTTAAATGGTCACAGATGCCAAAATCACATGAAAATTAGGATTGCGTAATGTAAATACACGTGATTGTGATGGGTTATTAATTCTGTTAACTCATTCATGATAAGCCTGTATTTGTATATGTAATGATATGTTTTTTGTATGACATCACCGCATTAATAAGCAATGAAGAATGTAACATTTATTTCTACATATGTTTTATCTATGTATATGCGTTTAAACTGTTTAATATATGAATATATATACACCAACGATACACGTGTACCGGACTAATGATTACAAAATACATATATATAAAGATACACGCGTAGTACAAAATACACATACCCATGATAGACGTGTAGTACAAAATACATGCACGTGTAGTGCAAAATACATTCATATACCCATGATACACGTGTAATACAAAATACATACACCCATGATACACGTGTAGTACAAAATACACACACCCATGATACACGTGTAGTACAAAATACATATACCAATGATACACGTGTAGTATAAAATACATATACCCATGATATACGTCTAGTACAAAATGCATATACCCATAATACACGTGTAGTACAAAATACATATACCAATGATACACGTGTAGTACAAAATACACATACCCATGATACACGTGTAGTATAAATACATATACCAATGATATACGTGTAGTACAAAATACATATACCCATGATACACGTGTAGTACAAAATGCATATACCCAAGATACACGTGTAGTACAAAATACATACACCCATGATACACGTGTAGTACAAAATACATAAATAGACCCATGATACACGTAAAGTACAAAATACATATACCCATGATATACGTGTATTACAAAATACATATACCCATGATACATGTGTAGTACAAAATACACATACCCATGATACACGTGTAGTATAAATACATACACCCATGATACACATGTAGTACAAAATGCATATACCCATGATACACGTGTAGTACAAAATACACATACCTATAATACACGTGTAGTATAAATACATACACCCATGATACACATGTAGTACAAAATGCATATACCAATGATACACGTGTAGTACAAGATACATACACCCATTATACAGGTGTAGTACAAAATGCATTTAGCCATGATACACATGTAGTACAAAATGCATTTACCCGTGATACACGTGTAGTACAAAATACATACACCCATGATACAGGTGTAGTACAAAAATATATACCCATGATTCACGTATAGTACATAATACATATAGCCATGATACACCTGTAGTACAAAATACATACACCCATGATACACGTGCAGTACAAGATACATACACCCATGATACACATGTAGCACAAAATACATACACCCATGATACACGTGTAGTACAAAATACATACACCCATGATATTCGTGTAGTACAAAATACATATACCTATGATACACGTGTAGTACAAAATACATACACCAATGATACACGTGTAGTATAAAATACATACACCTATGATATACGTGTAGTATAAAATACATACACCCATGATAGACGTGTAGTACAAAATATGTATAAAACATGGTACACGCGTAGTACAAAATACATACACCCTTGATATACATTTTCTCATATCATTCCATTCTACAGACTGCATTTTATTGTATACATTACCCTTTTTGTAAAAAAAGAACACCAGAAACAAACTTCGATTACGTTCCTCCAATATGCCACTGTGTTTTTGTAAAAGGAAATAAACCAAAAATAAACAATAAATAGTCAAACCTTTGGCTACTTTTTCATTACCGAGAAAGCGTGACTATGTCTTAACTATAATATTGTCTTTACCTTTTTACTATAAACTATCACTAAATATATTTTTGCACATTTAAGCATGATTTCATTATCAAATAAATGCAATTTCCCATATCATTACAGACTTTTAAAGTACATCAGCATATCTTTTTACCTGCTTCTCTTTTTTGCGAAGCAAGTACCATTTGTATTGCATAACCACTTGTTGCTAAAACAAGTGTGATAATCTTTGGATGTTGATAAATTCTGTGTAATTTCTGTATATATATCCGGTATGAGCACCAGTTAAGCAGATGTTATATTGTATGAATCAGTGTTAAGACAACTTTCGTTACTGTATCTGTTTTTTCTGGATGTTAATCTAAGACCTCCCCAAGTGTGCCGTTACGTATCAGACAGGCTGTTTTTCAACTGTCAGGTGTTGCCTTGCTCTTGGATTTTTTTTATTCTTCAGCATCACAGGCAGGTTGTAAACTCAGATATTAACACCCTGTTGTTATTTGGCAACACTTTCGCCCCAACTTGTTGTAATGTATGCACTAATGACTGTCTATGAGAGAGTATTGTTATTGTTCCAAAACGCATGAGTTTAAAATTTCGTAGACTAGATTAAATGGGAAATCCATATGTTATATAAAGGGGGCGTTTCCCGACAACAAAAAGCAAAGAACTAAAGAGAAATAAAATTTATCATACTGAGATTTTCATTTTCAAGTCGTCTTCACTGGCTATTGATTAATTTGAGATCGTTCTTTTTCACTGTTCTCATGATTGTGATATTAACACCATTCGAAACATATCAACAGCTCTATCGAATGTATATACATTTGCTGTTGTTGTTTGTTTATTAATTAAATCATTACAGCCAGTTATATCAATAATTTTTTTTTTCAATATGCAATACCAAATTCGCAGAAAATGTACTATAGCACCGAAACCGTTTCAAGGTTTCTCCAAAATTTCCTGATTTAATGTCTTAACAAAAAATCGAGATATAGAACAAAAACCAACATGAAACAGTCTACACTGAAAGCTAATCGCCTCGTGTACTTGAAACTTGTTCTAGACAGAAGAAGGAACTAGTTTACAACGTACCGAGACTAGTTCATGTTTAAATTGTCTTGGCATAAATCACTTTACGGGAGCACACATCCCGGAGCAGGTATAAATATCATGCGGAAGGATGGCGGCGATGATATCTTGACCAAACAGCTTGTTTTGTCGTCATTTACACATCTAACATTTATCCATTTCATGGTGGTCTATTTCAAAAGAAGCAGAAATGAACAATTGCCACAGTTTTCTGTTATTAAGAATATGTGAAGACGTCAACAGTAACATACCTTGTACTGTCCACTTACTGAACCGAGTTTAGAATATTTTTCAGCATTTTCTCACAATTGCATATGAATTATATGATTCATTTTAACACGAAATACAGTATGTATGTAAAATATAATGTATATACAGTCGCAAATTGTGTAACAAGTAGTTGCTTCGCTATAACACGATAATTGCTTCGTGTAAACATGATACATACATTTACTTCAATCAATAACAACAACAAAGTTAATATAAACATGTATTCATTTATTGACATTTAGACACATAGTAAATATATTTTAAAGTAATTAATTAAGTCATTAAAATCAACAGTAACCTTTAACATCGCTTATTTCAACACAGTGGTTTTGTTGTCATTTAAAATGATCACTAGTAAAAGCACTTAAGTTTGATATTGCGTCCAAAGGGCAATTATAAGTTGCAAAAGTACACTGCCAGTATAGAGCCAAGTCATTCAATACAGTGCTTACTCAAAATGTGTGATGAAACTAGCAATAACATTTTAAATTGTCACCCGTGGCGCACTTTTGTACACAAATGTTAACTAAAATGGGAGTAGAACATAAAGGCAAAATCCAAATGTCAGGACAAAAGTTGACCAAAAACACAGTATATATGTACCCATTTAAGGACATTGATGAACACATTTTTGAAATTATTAACATATTAGTATTTTTCTCTTTTTTTTTTAAGTACGAAAACGCTTTTCCTTGAAGAATGAAATAAGTAAATGTTTGAAGGATTAAAAATGTGATGGCATCGTCTTTTTTTCCTGATCATCTGTACTTTTGTACGTTAAATGATATTTATGTTAACGATATATTTTTGACGTACGTCATGACGTCACTGTATAATACTTCAAAGAGAATTATAAACGTGTTACATGATTTATGTCCTTACACATGCATACTTCAAACATAAAAATAATACTTGATGAATACATAAAATAATTACACATAAAAAAGTCTTAAAAATCTTGTCATGTGACCCTTGTTTGAAAGTGATTAAAACGCACTCGATGTACCGTTATTTACCCCGAAGAAAAAACCAACAAAATATTTCGCGCGATTCTGTTACACGCGGTCGTATTCAAGGAAATTACCAAGAGCTTTGTGCCGGGGATGTAATTCATTACAAATGCACATAAATGTGTGATTAATTGGTGTAAATTCCATCAGCTTGTCTGCTGCCATCATTTACATACAACCGGCGTACTATACTTATTATTATTATTCTTATAATTTGTTAATGTACTGTTTGAACTAGTGTAGCGGCCTTGAAGCAAATTTTAGAGATAGCTCTAGCATATAGTACCAAGTATTTGCTATTGTTTCATCTACCACATTTATTTATTAAGTACTCATTAAATTGATTCCCGTAATTCTTTCATATTATGCGGATGTTGAAATCGGTTAATCAAGATGAAAATGTACGTTATGGGTGAATCTGTACCCTATAAAACTAAATCTCTCCATACATTTTATAGAAATTTAATTGTGCTAGGTTTTTTGTTTTTTTTGCTGTACTTATAAATTCTTGAATTCAGATGAAAAAATAACAGGTATCTTTCTTAGTTGTATAAGGGATATACACCCTGCATCGGCTTGCTTTTGAACTTTATTTTATCTTGAAGGTTTATTATATAGTTATAAAAAAATGAGTTTAAATTTTCTATTGTAGAAGGTTATAGAACGGACAAGACGCATTGATAATTTCATTAAAATGTATACATTAATAGTTCAACGTTATGAACGTCTTAACCTTTGAGCTAACTCATAGGTGCAAATAAATGACGAATAAACTTTGGAACCCTTTACAAAAAATATGAACAAACGATTAAAATTTATGACACAGTTTCCGCTGATTTTGAAAAGAACCATGTTTTTGGCAAACTTATCTGGCAGAGTTTGTGTTATTGGGGGAGGAAGGAATGATTCTGTCTTAAATAATCTGCCATAAAATCACCAGCAGCATGAGTTTCGCGAACTTATCGAATTTATCATGTTTTCAAACACCTTATCGCGGAAATTTGATAGATTTTTTCGGGTCTATATTGTTCAAATGGTTCGGACGCGCTCGTTTTTTTGTTGTTGTTTTTTTTTTTCGAGAGAAACTATAATCTACATTCTGTATCAGTATTCTAGTTTAATTTTGTTTTATCTGTTTTTACTTTTTTCTGTCTAGGCAGATCAGCATGTTCTAAGATATCTTCTTGAACGTTTAATGATGCATTATAGCGTATAAACGTAGCTTATTCAATAACTCGGTCAGATACTGTTTCAGTTAATATATTCATACATCGTTTTCTTTTGACTATTTGTTAATTTTTTTCCTATTGTTTACTCTTTCTGCATTACTTCTGTTTAAGTATATGATAAAACATTAAAATTTATGCATTCATAATATGGTGGCATATTTCTGCCACCAGATAACCTGATATCTAACTAGTTAATTAAGAGGTTAACTAGTTACGTAACTAGTTAACCTGATAACTAACTAGTAAGGTATCAGGTTAACTAGTGGCAGAAATATGCCACCATACATTCATTTACAAAAAAAATATAAATGAACATATGATATGTGTAAGGTAAAAATGTTCAGAAAATCTTTGAATGGTACGATAACATTTTATAGAATAATGCTGCAAGCCCAGATGTTAAATTTATGAATCGTACTATAAATTGTATCTAAAATAAAAAAGTTTTATAGCTTTGTATTGAAACAATTGACCGCTATGTTGATTATGAAGATTAATAGTGGGTTGTTATATCATTATAATTTTATAGTAAACAAATATTGCCGCAACGTTAACCGCTATATCCGGACAAAAAGAATAATGCGGCGAAACTCACAACAGGATGTTGATGTAACAAATCTAAATTTCATTGACTGGCACAGAAGTTTCTAAATAAGGAAATACGTTTCATTAGAAAGTCTTTATACCGGAAATAATAAGATACTATTCCCTCCTACCACTTGACCTGTAACGGAAACAGACCATTTGTACCACAGTTTCGTATCTATAATTATCCCGGCATAGTCTATGACACATCGCCTGCCATGTCGGCCCCCGCAACCTGTTGCCTCTTTCAGGAAAGCATGGAGCGGATCTTGTGTCAAAAAATGTTCTCAATGATTTTTTTCTGGTGGTGGTGGTGGGGGGGGGGGTCTATTATTTTATATGATGAAATTATACTTATAGTCATCAACATGGCAATTATCTCAAGACAAACTGGCATTTGACAATAAAAATGTGTCCACGTGATGTGCTTTGAGAAGTGTGTTCATGACGAAAGCGCTAAGAGGTTTTGTCGTATTTTCATTTTAGCCGCGTCACGGCGTCACGACAAAACCAACATAATAGGTTTGCGACCAGCGTGGATCCAGACCAGCCTGCGCATCCGCGCAGTCTGATCAGGATCAATGCTGTTCGCTATCAGTGTCTCTCCTTGTTATAGGGTTTGTAAGCGAACAACATGGATCCTGATCAGACGGCGCGGATGCGCAGGCTGGTCTGGATCCATGCTGGTCGCAAACCCATTATGTTGGTTTTGTCATGGCGCGGCTCATTTGTATGATAAGTAGGTAATGGCATAAGCATAAAGGAAGTGAACCTCAGTGTTGTTGGCATGACGAAGATTTTTATCTCTCTATTTCAGCAACAGTTAGAAAAATATGGCTACCTACATTGTCAAATACGAGAAAGACAAAGAAGATCATTGTTTCCGGACTTCTTCTCAGAAGGTGGTGCGGGCACAAGGAACGGAGCAAATCCCTCCGAGGGAGGAAATCTCCCTCCATGTACATCTAGAAAAATTAGAAAAGCTATAAGACTTTACCAGAAAAAATATGATTTACCCGAAACGGGTGTTTTAGACCGAAGAACAAAGAAACTTATGTCCACATCTAGATGCGGTAATTCTGATGAAGATGAACCCGTAGTGAGTGTTGTGTCCGACGATGTAGAAAGAACTAACAATGGTGATAAACTTGGTCAATTCCTTAGACAGAGTAGTGAAACAAATAGTCTTAAAAATGCATTAGGCGATACTTTTAAAAGTCGGCCTTGGAAAAGGTCAGCTACAAATACAAAACTTTTAAACGTCATATCGGGAGGTTCTCGGAGATCTTCTTCTAGTCTTGAACGTCGTAAAAGATATTTACATGATTATATAGATAAATTAAAAAATGACAATTCTTTGGTTAAAAATCAAAATGAAAATAAACTAGTAAACATTAAAAAAAGATCTGTTAATATAATGGAAAATATAGTTAATAATACAATGGCTAATAAAGCAAGTCCTTTAGACGGTCAAAAATTTGAAAAACAAGTGATAAAGTGGCGACTGCTACAGACTGGTTATAGTACACGGATACCTGTGGAGGACCAACGTGCAACCATCGATCTTGCTTTTAGAATGTGGAGTGAAGTTATTCCTTTAGAATTTGTTGAAGAAACATCTGGAGATATCGCAAGTGTGGACATCGAAGTCGCATTTGGAACCGGTGAGTAGGACGTTCATTTATAGATAGATAAAAAAGAGTATAGTATGTATACACCAAATCAGTTTTATTTGATTGTTTTATTTTTTTATTTAATTTTTTAGTATCATTGTTTGTTTTGTTTGTTTATTTGTTCGTTTGTTTGTTTCTTTACTTTTATATTTTCATTTAAGTAGGCTGTCAGTTCAAGCCTTTGTAGATACGTCCATTAACTGTTAATTTGCTTGCTACCCTTGTTGATACCATATTAGTAAATATATACATGTACTGTTATGCATTGTTTACAAGTTGATAAAACTGTCGAAGTAAATATTATGATAAAAGTACTGGTAACTACGACTTTTATACGCAACTTTATAATGGTCAAGTACTTGAAGCACCAATATTAGTTATTACTGCCTCTTTGAAGTCTTTAAAAGCGGTGTTCTTCAAAGAAACTCCCACAAACGTGCCGTTCTTACACGAAAAATTGTACTCTTATTTCCACTCAAGTTATGTTTTATCACCCAAATAATTCGATCCCATACTTAAACACCGCCAGCCATGATGACTGATCTATTCTGGTATGTCTAACTCAAAGAGCTATTGCTCGCAATTATGAATTGAATATTTTTCTTAATTACTTTTCGATTGCTTTTTTCTATTTATAGCTATTGTTACGCATGATATAAATGCAATATTCCTTGTAATAAATTCTTCTAGTTATGTCTGATACTTCAAAGTAGTTTGGGTTCTAAACGTGTACAGTACGAGGACCACAGGCGTAATAGTGCAATGATTTTATACTTAATATAAATGGAGCGTTGAATTCCGCATTTAATATAGTATATACGTGATACAACATCATCTTTTAATAACAAAGTCCCTACGCTATCCTAATGGGCAATATAAATTCAATTAAGACTATATTTTAAGCAGCCAATTAATTGCTTTTGATAACCCTCTTTCTATTTTTATCGTCAATTATTTTCATTGAAAGAAAAATATACCGGTCTTTGACCGGGGTTACCGTTTTGATTCATACAAAATTACCAAGGTATGGTACATTTACATCATCTAATGATATTTTAAAATGTATATATTAAATTATGAATGGGTTAAAATATGAGTATAAATATACACTATAAAGGAAGAAGTTATTTACTGATTTTGTTCTGACAATATTAGTTTGAGTTTGATACTGTTATCTCCACATATAGTGACGGCAAACTGAACACCTGTAGACAACATTACTAGAACCATGTGTTTGAATCATCAATCTGCACTTCAAATAAAGCTGGGCCTGTGATTTTTAAACATATTAATGCACATCCATGCATTGATATTTTGTTACACCACACTTTTACTAGTCTAACCACCGAATGGTATGATATATATATATATATAAATAAACTCTGGAAGGTCAATTATATTATATGTCTTGATCTTATGTTTGATAATAGGTTTCTGTGAATCATTTGAGCCGCGTCACGACAAAACAAACGTAATGCGTTTGCGACCAGCATGGATCCAGACTAGCCTGCGCATCCGCGCAGTCTGATCAGGATCAATGCTGTTCGCTTACAGACCTTATAACAAGTAAAGAAACTGATAGCGAATAGCATGGATCCTGATCAGACTGCGCGGATGCGCAGGCTGGTCTGGATCCATGCTGGTCGCAAACGCATTACGTTGGTTTTGTCGTGACGCGGCTCATTTAATACACACAGAGAAATATACTAAGATAATACTGTTACATGTCAGATCTGATCATCCTAGTGAATCAGTTGATGTCAGCTCCCCAAGATAATGTCACTGTAGATATAGGCATTGCTCTCTCTTATTTTTCGTTTCTGTTGTGGAAATTTCCTCTTTGATTGCCTCTGAACAGGTAGCTCCAACAATTGCCTCGACTTCCACAGTATGTTGCTTACTGTCTAATGAATCACCGAGCAGATTTTTCCAGTTAAAATGTTCCTGATTCTATCCCAAGGGCGTGGCAGTAACGTACAAGTCATTCCCCCTACACCCAATATTTTATATATCGTCATTTTGTAGTTGAAATCACCATCATTTCGGGAAAATAAGAAAAAAAGTACCTGAAAGCAATGAGCCATATAATCGCTGTACATTAATGTAAACGCATTAACAAAAGTGAACACAATTAGATTAAGCTACGACTTATAGTTACGAATTGTTTGAAATAAGATTAGACTTTATAATGATTATCCTTACTTTAGCATCGAGGATGCGATTTCTTTAGCCTAGTAAATGTTTATCATGATTAAAAGGTGCTGTAGACTTTATTCAAAGATATAAACGACAGGTTTTGAAGTACTACCATAAATTTATCAACAAGATATAAATACGAATCAAAATATACAGAGTGTATACATATATATATTGAAACACTGTTTGCGGACGAGTTGCGAGCAGACAACCTATTTATTTGATTATCAGACGCACTCATGTTATGTCGTTCAATGGATCACTGGTCTATAGAACACTCCATCTACATATTAACAGATATGAAAATACCCTTTGACATTTGAAGAGTCTTCTTTTTACAATTATCTGAATGTAAACGTAATATAATAGCATTTAAAGCGCATCTACCATATATTGTGTACGTGCACAAAAAGAAAATTTGGAAATACTGTGTGATTTAAACAGTAGACTACCGCTACAATAAGCAAAGATATGAACGTGATTTTGCTGTTTATTTCTATAGGTTTTCATGTATCAAAGAACATGCGATTTACTAGCACCCGTTTCATGTCGGTAGTAAATTTAAGTTTTTATTTAGCCCAGATAAATCATATGTAATGTACCATAAATCATTCACAGCGGGTTTTCAAGTGTCTCCTTTTTGTGATTAGATATCGATTGTTTTACGGGAAAGTAAAGTTTAAACTTAGATGTTCAAAACGGTCTCTTTAACGTGACGCACTATTAAAATGTTAAAAGGCCTAGAGAGATAGCAGATGCTTGGAGATATTGCATCACCGTTACATATTTATACATGATATGTTTACAACAAACAAGATTGCAGAATATGTATGACACTAATATATACATATGATAGATAACAATCTGCGAGTTTTGACACATTAACATAGCAACAACAAAATGTGATAGGCGCAAGAATACTTTGTTGTCGTTTGCTTCGGTAAACATTAAGAATATAATTCTCTATGAAATCTTTCAAACTCTATACAACACACATATTAAAGGATATAATTTATAAGATTTTGTGAAATTTTGTTTAAGACAACTCTGGTAATATCAGTAATTATGATATTGATCAAATGATTGAGTCTTTCTCCGCGCTTAATCAAAAGATTGCTGATCCATATTTCAAGTATTATTCGAATTTGCAAGTTTTAAGCAAAGGTTATTAAGAATGATATGATTATGAGCGGCAAGAGTTCCCACAGGCTCCCTATTTTATCATAATGAAACGCAAACAAAACACGGAATCAGTACATAGTTCCAAATTTAAGAATAAATCATTGATGAGGGAAAAGAGAAAGGGATTTATGTCACCCAAGTCACAGGAATAAAGTGATTTTCGTTTTGGAAGCATTCTTAAAAATATAGGAAAGTTAAAACAAGTTATATGTCGCCAGCAGAATTTCATGAGTACTTTTTAAACATAAAATGCATGCGACGCAGAATAATAGAAGAAATCGGCAACTTTGTAAATGTGTATTTTATCATAGTAATCCTATATCTTAGTCTTTGAATTTCCCAATTACAACTGAATCGTGTTTAGGCCTCAAATCTTGCTAATAATTTAAATTTAATTGTTAAATTTACTAAGCTACTTATTGGTGCAAACGCTCATTTTGCAACTTGATGTAAACTGAAACATTTTGTTCATCAACCTTTCTTCATGTACCATTACATTGTTTACTAATATGCTATACAAACGTATGTTGCAACGACTATATATTAAATGTATACGGTATAAAAATATCTATATACTATTTAAAAGGATACATGGTTTAGATTTTTTTCATTTGGTGGTATAAATGTATTTATCAAATGTTGATACATCACCGGTTTGAACAGGAATGAATGGTTTTTAAACCAGCGAAGTGAATATTTGCACCATTCCTTTTCCACCATTGTTAAAATTTGTTTGCAAGTGCATTTTGGCTTTAAATCTGTGGATGTTTCAAAGTTTCACCATTTTCTTGCTAAAATGTTGAATTCTGCTAAAGTCGGTGCTAGGGGGCGTGGCATAATCATTTTCAATTCTTTCTTCTTTGTTTTTTTGGTGTTTTCAGGGGTTCTGTTTTTCTCTTTTGTATAATTTTATGCATGTATAAAGTATTACTATGCATTTATTGTATGTTTATCTTAATAACCACTTTTTGCAAACCAGTTATTGCATTAAAGCTGAATCATTTATTGTACACGTAAACTGATGACATTCATAGTAAAATAAAAATCGAAATGTCAGGCATAACGTTATTTCAATGAGAAAAAAAATGAAAAAGAATCATTGGCTAATTCAAATATATACGATGAAAATAACTCGCTTTAAATCCTCTGAAAAAAATGGGTTACTATCAAAGTCTAGACTTACGTCGTAATAAGTTAAACGTCCAACACTAATTTTAACCAATGGATTGAAAGGATGTCAGAAAAAACAAAGTCACATGTCACAAGTTTGGAAAGGAAGGCCAAAACATGATTATCAGTAAATGTGACTATGGAAGTGACTGAAATATACAGACGCTCAGGCAGATGTAATCTATAAATAGACCTTTATAGATGTCGCTCGTAAGTGACAGATAAATCAATAATCATTGTAATGACAAGGAGTGGGTGTTTGTCTCAGCATCTTCTAATTATAGAATTAATAAATGATATCATAAACGTGATGATGTTACTTAAAACAGACAGCAGTACTGGTAATAAATATTCATGACATCCGCTCACTTTCATACATGTACTTTATTGCGATAATCACTAACGTTGTATCATCAAATTTCTGTCGAATGATGCTTCTTTTACATTTTATAGCTCATCGTATGCAAATGTAATGTTTTCTGTGACCTGCCGAGATGTTAGTTTAGAAATACAATTTTTTGTCTATGATCGAAATTCAACTGCTTTTTTAGGCCATCTCACATTCTTTTGTATTGCGTCAATTATGAATGAACGATTTCATATTGAAAAGTAGAATCCATTGTCACCTTAATGTTTGGTTTTTCATTGGGAATGTGATGATGACTTTAAAAACGACGTCAGCTGCAAATGTATACTATATATGTATACAATCGTATCGTATGAGATGACGAATCGGTTAGAGAAGTTTTACCAAAATTTAATGTACAATTGAACTAAATCTTGGAGAAGCCATTAATAATCCAATTACAAATCATTTGATTAACACCGACACTTTTCGGACATAACGTCAAGTCATCTGTACATAGAAGATGCTTATTGCACTAAGGATATTCCTATCAATCAACTATTATTCCGTTATAAATGAAGCATAGAAAAGAGGCAGGGTTCCAAGCAATAGAATATGCTTTGCCAAAACGTAATGAAAGTGGTAGATGGACCTAATTATTAGTTATGTTTACCGACAAGTGCCTACGTGAATTTCTGTAATAGACGGAAAAACAAGTTCAATTGTTAAAAGAAAAACATAAATCAAAAATTGACACAGTTTAACGTTATCATAATTTACACCTGGGTTCCTTTGATTTTCTGTTTTTGAGAAATTAAGTAACTCAAAGGGATGGAAAAACTACTTGGAAGTCTGAAATATCAGTCCATTATCTATTTTTTATTTTACGGACAATTTCATGATCTGATTAATCATCGTTTTCCTTTTATCTTACCACCTGTTGCCGACTTGTTTTTGATTACTTTCCGAAGAAAGAAGGCTGGTCAAAAGTCTATGTAGTAAATAGGCATTGATAAGCTTGCTTGATAGAGTTTTTTTTTCTCTCCAAAAACTAAGTTCTAGATAAGCTTATCGACATTTACCTTTTTTATTATTCAATGTCATTTATTTCAAAAGACCCATTTTTGTAAATGTCAACGTGATAGAAATGCATGTATATTTCATATAAAACAATTATAGGCTCGTATATTATTTATTGAATATTATTAAGATTTTGACAAAATATGGTCTATCCGCATTGCAAATTTTATTTCGTAAGAATTAAACTCAAAATTTATGTAAAATTAAATGCAGATTTCACATAAAACAAACTGTATTTTGAATTTATATAGTCTTGTTTACTAAATATTAAAGTGTATAAAAGTTTAACGCAAACTGGTTACATCTATAAGTTTGCTTAATTAACAAGGAAATGGTTGGTTTCAAAATAATAAGTTTACTGACGAATGCTTTCATGTACAGGCTTTTTTAATTTACAAGGAAATTGTTGGTTTTAAGATTGTATGGCTACATCATTGTTAATGTAAAGTCAACATGGTTTTCGACCGAATCTAAAAAACAAAACGATATTAAAATTACGTTTTGATGTATCGCACGATATGTTTTACTTCGTACAGAATTTAAGACATACATTTTTTAACAGTTGATATTATTTTGACTTTTGTATATAAGGGACAACAGCATTTTTGTTTGTTTAAGTTTTTGTCTTATTAAAAGAAAGGAGAAATGTATCATTTTATTTCAACAGCAATTTTGTTTCTTTAAGGTGCACATCAGAATTGTAAGAGGGACTTCGACGGTCACGGCGGGGAGATTGCTCATTCCTTCTCCACCGGCAACATGCATTTTGATGACGATGAATTCTTTAAAACCATGCAATCGTTCTCTTCTGATGGAATATACCTTTTGAGAGTAGCTGTGCACGAGATAGGACACGTGCTCGGGTTAATGCATACAAACAAGAAGTATTCCATTATGTACGCCATTTACGAGAAGGAAAACTCCGGTCCTGAGTTTGAACTGGGCTGGGAGGATAGGAAGGCGGTTCAAAGAGTTTATGGTAACTGTCCTTTCTTTCGTGACCATGTTTAGTTACACGGTCATAATATGATGCTAGTTTACAGGATTGTTGTGGACAAATAAATGCTAAGCAATCCATAATCTTATTTGTTACTTTTTCTTGACCTGAAGTAATTATTTCATTCTATAGTTACACTATTTTGTATTTAATATGTTCTATTTGATATGTTCTATTTAATATATCATATTAAGTCACTGGTAAATTTGATAAGGTCTTAGCAAGATTTACTTTTGCAAGACATTTAAGTTTATTGCAAATATAACAGATGTTATTTATTAATCATTTATATTTTCAGGTGTTTGTAAGGGGCGGTTCAATACTGTCTTTGACTGGATCCGTAAAAATGACAAGGGCACTTCGTTCATCTTTAACACGTACTTCTTTCGTGGCAACCACTACTGGATGTATGAGAACCATGCCAACAGGACACGTTATGGGGACCCCCTCTACATAACGACAGAATGGGCTGGCATACCCGACGACCCTGATGGATACGCCCAAGTTTTTTACATCTCCGGAACTGAAGTTATTGATGATGCCTTTTTCTTTAAAGGTAATTTTTACTGTCATATACAATTAACAAACATATAATGGTCAATATAGTAAACGTAACACGATATTCAAAAAATATTCCCTATTGTATGGCTTTTAAGAAAGTTTAAGAAGCAATTATTAAATTAATGTAAGAAAATGAGCGTTATTTCATTAGTTTAATATTGAGAATGTAACAATAATTTCCCTTACAGTAAAGTAACAGTAAAGTAGCATTTAAAATCAACGAAAATCTTGTAGTATGCACCATTATTTCACAATTTATAGTACAGTATATTGCATAATAGTTTGCCTTTTACTCAGACATAGTTGATGAATATATTGTTCCTTGTGACCTAATTTAGTAATTGTTTTGTTCAAGATAAATGTATATAATGTGTTTGACAAATGTAAGTAATTACAACTACATTACAAGTTCATTACTGGTTCGTTTACATTTATTACATAAAAAACAATTACGGTTTTTTTTGTGTAAATACATTATGAGGTAGTTGTTATCACCACCGATATTATATTGTTATGACATCATTTAAACCCTTAATGTTAACATCAGTTGAATTATTATTAAAACAGAAATTAACTTCATTTTAATAAGTTTCAGAACGAAAATTTCCAGTTAATTTGCACATGTTAAATGAATTTTGCAAGTACTACATAAAAGCCAATTATGTTTCTCTTAGCAAGGGAGGTAAATCAGGTTCATTATATTTGAGGATAAACTTGTTACTCTCCCTTTGTGATTAAAGTGCACACGTATAACAAATATTACCATTGTGCAAAATATGATAAATTAAATTTGAAAAAAAAAGAATCTGATTCACTTAAAGTTTTGAATTTAAATCATTTTCAAAGTGTTTTTTTTTTAAATAAGTTGGTTATTAATGGTTGTTATAGGGCGTAGCGTTACGTTGATAATTAGATATATTCATGATTTTTGAACAGTTTGCATGCAGCAATGAGTCGGTATTGAACATAGGATGGGTGTGAAATAATTTATTTCCAATATATCATTCCATAATAACCTGACCCCATTTAACATCATTTATTTCTATTATTTCATAAATAATACGCCCACTGTATTCCCAGTCGTTTTAGATACAATGACGAATATATCCGTCATGTAAAAAATACATCTGCTAAGTAAATAACATTAGCAGATGACAGTAACGCTATTAAAACATTAAATATAAGTAACAAGCTACAAAGATATAATTCATTTGCATGCTGCGTGGGAGGACTCACTTTACTGTCATATTCTGAAGCCAAAACGTGTTTAAAGGCCCATTAAGACCGCAAAGAGCTAAATTTATTATTTTTTATAGTTTATTTTTAGTATTTTTTTGTATGTCTGTCTAGTACTTTACATTATATTTTACATTTGCAGTTGACTAATAATAACAAACAGAGTTAGTCATGTCTGAAAATGCGTGGAGTTACAGTTTTATAAGATAAAAGACCCTTTTAACTTACAAATTTAAAGTTAAAAAAAAAACTCGCTTCAACGAGGTCCCAATACATAAAAATTTAAAATAGAAAAGCTATGGTTGAAACAAAAATAAAAAAGGATAAAGAAGAAATATGTTTTGAATTAAATTGGACTCTGACTTTTTCTCGCATGGCCCCAAGCCCGGTTGGAGGCAAAAGCGTTTAAAGTCAAAGGCTTTCATATTTGGGGTCATTTCGTTTAAATTGAATGATTATTCTCGAAAAAATTGTTCGAGTGAAGGTATAAGTCCAGAACTACATCAAGTGTTTAATAAGTGTCGAAAAGATATTTTCAGTCCCGTATAAGAAATACAACAAGCAAACAAACATTCAAACAAACACCAAATTAAAAATAAAACACACACATAATAAGTTGAACTCCTTTAAAGCCTACAAATTTAAATAATTATTAAAATTTTGCAAGTCAAAAAAATCCCAATGTTCAAACAAGCACAGTTATCGCAAGGGAGTTAAATATATAGACTCCCAAGTAAGTTACAGTGATTGGAACTTGTAATCACAAGACAAGGTTCACATTGTATTGCATAGGTTGGCAAGACGTGGTACAAGTGATTATGTTAATCCACTGTTGAGATTTAAATCTGAGACAAAAACGGTGAAATATGCTTGGCAGAGATGATGCCGTGTATGTACAAATTGTAATGCATTTAACAATCATCGGCATGTAAAGAAAAGATTTATGCACATTTTTCCCACTTGGAAACATACACTTACGACAAATTCCAAGGAAAACGAGCATTGTGTTTTATAATTTTGTTTGTTTGTTTGCAGATGATGATGTTTACAAGTATGATAACGAGAACGATAAGCTATATGAAGGCTGGCCGAAAAAGATACGTGACGTGTTTAAAGGCAAGAATGGCGATGCTGCCGTCCCAGATAATATCGACTCCGTTTTCTTCGATTTGAGAGATAAAAATCTATACTTCTTTAAAAATGATATGGTAAATACGCTTATGAATGACTTAAACAATTTTCGTACTATTTGTATTCAGTTCATGAGTGTTTCCTCAAGATAAGTAACAACGGCAATAGAGCGTAGCCTTTTGGTATAAACCGTTTTATAGTATTCAAAAGATTACATTTTAATAATATAATACTTATTTTGCAAAGGAAACCGAAACGACTACATGTACTTTGAAAAAAGATAAGTGTAGATGTCAGTAGTTACGTCGTGCCATTATTAAATAAAAATTAAAATATTTTTTTTACAGGTTTACGTATTTGACCCAAAAGTACCGGAAGAGTCTAGCGGCTGCTGTTTACGGACAAATAAAATACAAGACGAATTTCCCGCCTCCGAGGGAAGCCTCCCTTTACCAGATAACATTGATGCGGTTTATTATTCGCACGTCGATGAGTCACAATTTTTCATTAAAGATGAAGACGTATGGGAAAATATTGTTTTCCACCCGCGACAAAAACATACCACTAACAGTGTGAAATATATTGGTAAATGGTTTGAAAAATGGTTTGATATTTGCGATGTCACGACACATTCAACGCATTTATTTGAATTTCAAAAGGGTACTTGACATGAATAAAAAAGAAAATAAGTAATAACCATTAACGTGATAATTAAAGTCAAGATGATTAAAATGAGAAACCCGTGTATCGCCTTTTTGAAGACCACGTGACAAAAACGTTTAAATCGGTATATTCTGTAAATATCAGTGTACAAAGCGAAGCTGTAGTTTAAAAATAAAAAAAACAGATATTCATATTTTGATTTTAAAGATATTGAAAAGCATATCCATTGTTGTTGTGCGGTTGTTATGTATATCTAGCGGTTAATGTCGTTTCTCAAACTGCTTTCCCATATTGTGGGCATGCGCGTGCGGGTCATGTGATAAATGTCCTTGGCGGGAAAACGACTCTGAACGTCAGAAGTGTCGAGCATAGGTAAGATGGACACCTTTGTTCCAAATGGAAGGAGCTGTGTTCTGTCAAAACATTATGATTCCACAAGTGACAGAAACATATACTTATTCATTGCGATGAGATGATGTGAAAGGATATATAGTAAAACACGAAAAGTGATTCGAAGTGGTGTAAATCTTGAACTTATCATATATCAGATACAACTAACCAAAGAATAAGTTACAGTATTTAGTTAAACGAGGGAAAGCGTTGATCAATATTTTGTGTGTGAAGTTCTTCTGTAAAGAACTAAAAGAAACAAAAAAATTGACTTGCACAAATAGCGGAAGCGAACTTTTTAAATGACGAACGAAATGTAATAGACTTTTAGTAGATTTGTTGATCGGACTTTGATGAAAGTCAGTGTGAAGTAACTGGGAAGGAGAGTTGATAAGTAAATGCCAGTATCTATATCATATTATTCAATGTAAATAGTTCTTTTACTCGTATCCTCTGCTAATGCCAAGATACTTCATCATTTGTAAATGCCACAGTGCTTCTTATATGATTAATTGTGACATAATATATTCATTATTTTATTTGTTCATTGTTTTTGATAGTTCATTTTTTTGAAGTAATAATTTACAACATACATGTTAAATTTGTATGGCTTTTTTGATATGATAGCCAATGGGGAGGCAGGTTTGAGTTATTAATGGATTGCCATTGATTTATAAGTGAGAAAATTCAATGCACTAACGATTAAAGTGTAAAAATTAAAAAGAGAATATAGGCACATATAATGGTAGCATTTTTTGAGACATGCGTGCACACTTATGATGTAATAATAATGTATTATCTATGACGTCATCGTTTTTGTGCGTTGCAAAGTGATTTAAACATTCCTAGAAAATAAAGTTAAGACGAGATTTTAAAAGTCAATAGAAAAAATGACCACGATTTATCAGATGTCTTTATAGTAGACATTTTTGTTACTGAGAAAAATTGAAACAAAGATATTCATTTTGTTTTAGAGAACGACAGTTATAGAAGAATAGAAGTTTTGTCGTTATACACATTCCTAGTTTTTGAACATAAATAGATCTATAATGATTAGGATAAAAAAACTCACCTTTCAATTTTATCAAAATTTTAACTAGTCAGATATATGTCGTTGTTCAAACGCAGTCCTGAAAACCGGAAGTCGGAAAACCGAAAGTCAGAAAACCGGAAGTCTTAAAACACTATAAATTTCATGCATGATAAAACTTAATTTGATATTTCCATGTTGTATGCATATTATCAAACTTAAGTATATTTTTTTCAGAATAATTTTTAAGAAATTAAAGTGTATGGTTAGCATGATGTTTATAGACTTGTGGGGTATGTGTAATATTTTATCTATTCTGCTAAATATTGTAACCAAAATGATAAATTCTGCATTAACACGAGAGCTCTATTTACTGTAATTATTACTTATTATGTCCTGTAGGTTGAGCAGAGGTAGCCTTTAAAAGGAAGGTGCGTCAGCTATTAACCTGAAATGTAAGATTTTTAATCATATATACACAAGACCGATTTTTGTCAATACAAATAAGTTAAAATAAGTTTGTTTATCTAATTCTATTTTTAGAATAGAAATACTTATTTTCGATAAATACCGACTAACTTTTATCAAATATGAATCAATGAAAATAAAACGTAATCAAGTCTTATAAAAAGTTTCAAACATTACAAAACACAACGGAAGGAAGGAAACTTAAATCATTGGCAGCTACTACTAAAAATGGCAATTTATTTTTAACTGTTACGATCTAAAAACGAACAACAACCACCACCACCACAACAACAACGTTCATAAAAAGTCCGTAGCTTCCCGCATGTCATGAAACTTCGTTTTACATGCTTACTTAAGCATTTCCATAACTTCTTGCATATGCTTAGATTTTGAAGAATAACCCATTATAAACATTTTCGGGTTAGACTGATAAAATCAATGCCCTAAGCATATTTATTGTATGTATATATGAGCCGCGTCATGACAAAACCAACATAGTTCGTTTACGACCAGCATGGATCCAGACCAGCCTGCGCATCCGCGCAGTCTGATCAGGATACATGCTGTTCGCTTGCAAACCCTGTAACAAGTAGAGAATCTGGTAGCGAACAGTATGGATCCTGATGTAAACTGCGCGGATGCGCAGGCTGGTCTGGCGAAAACCCATTACGTTGGTTTTGTCATGACGCGGCTCATTTATTATGTATGTGGATTAATCCAAGAAGATTTACAACTACTTGTCACTATAGTTATGGTGAACCATTTAAAGATACTAAATTTACATGTAATGTATATTAGGCGGCACGGTAAGAATATTTTAATGATAGAATATATGGCAAAATTATATTTATCTTTATCAAGTCTTATCAGTATATACATACAAATCAACGCGCAACTGGTGAAATAATGCAAAATCATATGTGATTTTCTTTGTTATATGATATTTATATATTATATTGTTTATAAAAGCACATATAATAATCGTGTGATTTAAATTTAAATTAGGATATACCGTTTTAATACTATATTTTCTTGTTAATTTCATTTTTTTTGTGATTTGCGTTACATTTTATATAAAGTATACGATTGTTGGAGACAAAGCAGTATTTATTGTAAATTAATGTTAATGTTCATATGCATTTCGCCATTTTTAAGTTATTTTAATGTCGTGTTTATGTGTGTCATGTATAAAAAATATTCCATTTATATTGTTGTGCATTAATTTTATATTGTCAACTAGAGCGGTCGCTGTTCATGACCTTTTAACCTTTACAATTTCATTTATCAATTCCACATTTATACTGGACTTATAACTGGTAGGTATGTCTAGGATTTTGCATTTGAAAATCAATTATTTGGAAGATATGTCAGTACGTCCGTTCAGATTAAACTAAAGTTAATTTAAGTATGTAATAAATATCTAATACCCCACCTATAGTAACAAGTCACGTGACAGAAATATAGATGGTACCCTTTTCGTAGATGGCTCCCTTTTTCTGACTGCGCGTCAGATAGTAATAAATGATGGCATTTTAAGAAATATTATAATCGTCATTAAAATCGACAGGTTATTAATTAATTCACCATGTGATGGATAAAGATTTACATACTAGTGTATTCTGAACAAAAAAAACAACAGTTTTGTAAATGATGTTACAAATTTTCTATAAATACAATATTTTATGCCGACACAACGTATAGTTATTTAAAAGAAATTATTATGATAAAATTTGCATGGAAAATTAACTAAATCTTAAAACATTTACAATCTCTGGAATCATTTCGTATAATTCATTCCTTGAAAATGATAATAAAGTTGTTGCCTTGGCTGTTGAATGTGCAATACCGTGAATGAATTAGGCTTGTAAATTATGTAGGTAAATTTACCCCCAACTTTGTGTAATGGATTTGCCCTTTTTTTACTTTGGAGCAGTCCATTCAAAGATTTAGGGACTTCCATATCAAAATACACGAAAACTGACCTTGGTCATACAGCACAGATGTGCAGACTGGCCCGGTTTTAGGTCAGTCACATTCGTCCCAGCAAATTAGTGGTTAACAAACTAACGAATTAAATTTTCTCACTCAATCTTTGTGAATATAGTTAAGTTCAAAGTTATGTGAATGCACAATTTATTTACAAAAGACATAGACATTTCTTTTGTTCCCCTACTTTATTTGAATGGAATTTTAAAATTATAATGAAGTACCCATAGGAAATAATGCTTTAATGTTTTTTTGTTTCGAAAGTAACACTTACCCATCATATATTTAAATGTTCTATCACTTTTTCTCCTTTTTCGTCATTTTGCCAATTTTCATTATTTATTTTCATGCTTCGTTACTCGCTTGTTCACAATACGTCATTTTGAAATAAATGTCCTAAATATAGCAGTTGTTTCGTTGTACTTTACTTAGGGACAGAGGTGAAATGTGGGGCAGACATCGACCAGGTAGTGTACTATACAAATGGTGTATAATTAGTAAGAGAAGACATATATATTTATATATGTAGACAATGAAAGTTTAACCTGCGACAGATTTTTTCAGACATCACCGCTAGTTCATTGATAGTACTTGATGTCAAGACAAAAAATAGCTATATATATAAAGCTACCTTAGACAGCTGACCAAAAATCAGCAACACACAACTGAACTGAATGTCGGGAGTATTTGAAATTTTTTTTTAACAAACGAAGCCTGAACGCAACTGGTGAAAATTTCGAAACGAGGCAACATTTCACCAACACACTACCCGTTGTAATCGAGCTAATCACATAATATTATATAAGAAATTTCTAATGATTAAGTTGCAAGAAATAGTGACTTTTGTAAGCTACTCCAAATCCCTCCAGCGGAGAAGGCACACGGCAGGTCAAGGTCAAGTCATCTCAAGTACCAGAGATGATTGGTTGACCTGTCGTGACGAAATCTGGAGGGTGACGTTAGCAAGACTCGTTTTTGTTATCGTTGGTCGGAAAGCTGATGTATTGGCAGTATTTTTGACTCCCTAATCACAACTGAACGAAGAACGGGCTACCAGAAGATTCGGCATGAAAAAGACCTCCCCGATGCGACTACTACCAAGGACCCTCAAGGATGCTATAATCTCGAACATATGGTTATTCCGGAGCCGAGTATAAACAAAACTAAATACTATCTATGTAAGGCAGAAACCCAATACAAATAAAGGGCAAGGTAGCAATTTCTTAATCACTTTTTTTAAAAAGCATTTCATTATTTAAGGGTGAGTAACCCATACATAGTATGATTTTGGTGGAAATGTTTTTTCTTTACATCCTTTAAAGACTATGGTATATGCATGAAGTAACGGAATATTATCTAGATATAAAAGAAATTCAATTTTCTATAGAACAAGATTATTTTTATATAGTTTTGCTACTAGGCAATGTATTTTCTATTACTCATTCTTATCGTCAGTGCAGAGTACTGTAGTTAAGGGCATTAACTTCAAACCATTTGCCCCTCACCTCTGTGGGCCCGAATCCTGCCAGGAACTTTGGATTATTTTATGTGAGGAAGCCGTCCAGCTAGCCTGTGGTCGTTGGTTCTACTAAGATGGATCTACTCAGGTGCCTGTTCGTGCCTGAAATACTGCACGTGAGGTCTACCCTCGCCAGTAAAGCTGAAAGTCGCCTTATAACCTCTAGTGTAGTGGTACGACGTAAACTCCCCGTCCCCATTATCTCTTAGTAACATACAAAATAAACAAATTGTTTTGTTTTATAAGAGATATTTCTTTGTTAGTTTTTTTTCTATTGAGACAGTGTTAAGCTTTTATGCGTAAATGTTATTTGTAAGACAAACATAAACAAAGTTTTCGTTCATTAATTTATATGTATTCTATAACAATCTAGAAAAACAAGGTGCTGAACAGCAGAACAGCAATACCAGGAAATAACAGGGAAAAAAATTATAACAAGACAAAGATAAATGAGTTTTAACAATAAAGATCTACGGATTGTAATCGGAATGAAGTATATTAAAACAAATGAGCCGCGTCACGACAAAACCAAACATAATGGGTTTGCGACCAGCATGGATCCTGACCAGCCTGTGCATCCTGTTCGCTTACAAACTCTATAACAAGTAGAGAAACTGATAGCGAACAGCATGGATCCTGATCAGACTGCGCGGATGCGCAGGCTGGTCTGGATCCATGCTGGCCGCAAACCCATTATGTTGGTTTTGTCATGACACGGCTCAAATATGAAATATCTGAAATCTAATCGGAATTTTTTAGACAATATCGAATAAATCAAACGATAATTATTGCAGGATTTGTTCCACAAGATAAATGTATGCAAAGTCAAAAATAAATATCTATTGACATATTCCGTTCATCCTGCTTTTAGTCAAGTAAAATTGTTTTATAAAAAGGATATACTGATATATTTATACTTTATCAACTTCAGAAGTGAAGACGGCATAATAAATAAATTTATGTTGCTTAAAGATCAAGATAAAAATTTACAAAAAAGAACAACAAAATAAAACAAAACAACAAAAACAAATAACAACTAACAACAAGCCACCAACAAAAATATAAAAAAATACATAAAAACATAATAACAACAAACGAAACAACAAAAACCTAACCGTCCCACAAAAAAAACTACAACAAAAACAACAACAGCAACAAACAAGAGGGCCATGATGGCCCTGAAATCGCTCACCTGTATATAGGCCCCTGGGGCGGGGCCAACTTTAACCTAATGGCCCTTATTTGAACAAACTTGGTAGACACCCATTAGGGGATGTTTCATGCTAAATATCTTCGCTCTAGCTCTTGGGGTTTTTTAAAAGAAGATTTTTCAAGTTTATACTATATACATAAAGGGGAAAACAATGACCCCCCTGTGGCGGGGCCAATTTTTACCCCATGGCTTTTATTTTAACAAACTTGGTAGACACCCACTAGAAGATGTTTCATGCTTTATATCTAAGCTCTAGCAATTTTAGCTTTTAAAAGAAGATTTTTTTAAAGTTTTTACTACATACATATAAGGAAAGTCAATGACTGCTGGGCGGGGTCAATTTTAACCACAGGGCTTTTATTTGAACCAACTTGGTAGACACCCACTAGAAGATGTTTCATGCTTAATATCTAAGCTCCAGCTATATGTTTTTAAAAGAAGATTTTTTAAGTTTTTACTATATGCAAATAAGGAAAATAAATGAACCCCCCGGACAGGGCCAATTTTGACCCCAGTGCATTTATTTGGTAGACACTGACTAGATGATGTTTCATGCCGAATATTTAAGCTCTTGCTCTTTCGGTTTTCTAAAAGAAGATATTTTAAGTTTTTTCTTTCGGTTGCCATGGCAAGTAGAGTTCTGCTTGGAATAAAATTCTTTGAACAATTTTTAAAGTTGACTACCAAAACCAAAGAAACATTCCTGTGAAGTTTGGATGAAATTGGCTTACCGGTATATGAGGAGATGTCGTTTAAAGTAAAAGTTTACGGACGGACGCCGGACGAAAAGCGATCACAAAAGCTCACCATGTCACTTTGTGACTGATGAGCTAAAAACAACAAACAAAAAAAACTGTTTCATTGTTTAGAAAGATATCTACCTCATGTTATCGCCGAAAATGAAACAAATTGAATTATATGAGCTTGCAATATTTGATACAGTGATTAAAAGTAACAAAATGCTTTTTAACACAATAACTCATACTGTCCACATTGAATTTTTAAGATTCGCAGTAAATGATACAGTGGTACTTCACGTTTTTATAGAGAAAAAAAAACCCACAAGATATAAAATTTGGAATTTTATCGTTTTCATATTTATCCAGAAAATGATAAACTTTTATTGTATCCAGATATGTAGAATGCTGCCATCTTTTGTTTCTGTAGCTTTTTGGCAATAAGTACATTTATAGTTATTTAGTATTTTGAGTGGAAATCAAAATACTACTGTGCGTGTACATTTTACTACTTTTATCAATAAAACAAATCTTATACAGGCGATCAGAATCTAACATGCCTAATAAACATTAATTAAAAGTTATAGAATGTATCTTTGCTCTTTCTAAAGGAGGAAGAAAATGTGTTTGTTTCTAAGGCATAACGTGCCTTTAATTAAATTATGATAAGTTATATGTGCTCCCTTACTGGTTTGACAAACTGCAATACTAACCATATTATAAGTGGAATTTTTCCAGATATAGTTATATACAAGTTATAAAATCGGATTTACTTATATGCCTGCAATTTTATCATCTTTGTTTATTTTATATTTGGAAAAAAAGAGTCAAAAATGTATCTGTAGTTACATAATTTAATGCTGCCTTGTCTAAGGTGACAAACTTTTATAGAACATGTAGGGAGCTAAGAAGAACAGGGAATGTGTAAGGAAAGACTACAGAGTCCATTTAGTGCCATCTCAAATGTAATATCTCACTTTTGAATGTCTCCGAAGTTTTAAAGCGACAAAAGATATGAGATATGTGACATTACATACGACACAATATAGTAAATATGAGAGAAACGACATTTTCAATGGTGCATATCGTATTCCGTAATATATACTTGTATCAGTCGAACAGGGTAAACGGAAGCAACGAAAATGATGGATCAGGTGTTCTCCATGTAAAATAAATTACAACATTTAAACACGTGTTGCATTTTACTGGTGGCAGCCGAGAGATTCTCACATTATCTTATGAGATAAAGTTATCTTATAATGTGCAATGTTCGGGGATCCTGTGAACAAAGGAAGTCGGTGAAACATGAAATTACATTGCCATCGCACCATATGGGTTTAAAGCAGGAATAAAGCAGGACTAAAATAATAAGAAAAAAAAATGGAAATGAAAATAAACTACAAAACAACTAACAAACAGCAGTCCATAATGTGCAAAACGTGGAAACATACTGCATTGTAATGTAAAATGTTTGGGTACTGGCACACACCACGCGGAAACAATCAGTCAAATATGTAAATTTTGACTAACAACTACTATAAATCATGATAAATCTGTTAATAACGGCTAATATCGTATAAAATCATAACCCAAAATTTAAAGGTCCTCTCGTCATCTTTCGACATGTTACATAATACCTTATTCTAATATATTTATATAGTGTCACGTGAGATTTTCCTTTATGACGTCATTATTTTTCCAACATAGTCACTTTAAAGGAACAAATGATAATAAATGCAATATATATGTTTAACTTATTTTATTTATGGTTGGCATAAAATTTCCGTCATGACTGGTCATTAAGTAACAAAGTTAATAGAGTTTGAAACTTTTATATAAAATAGAATATTATAAAATAGGTTTTGCTTCGTCATCGATTGCAAAAACCTGTAATTTTATGTTAGATTTTCGCCTTATCCATGGCTGAATAAGAGCATTAAATATTCCAGACAATTTGTAATAGAATAATATTAACAATTACATGTATATCAATTATAGTATTATATGACTAAAGCTCATATCCGAACAGTCGGAAGTGACATTTTATAAATTGCTCCGGATATCGGAAGCTTAATATGTTTATTCAGATATAATCAATTAAAATTATGTTTCGAAAAAGAGACAACGTGCTGACAAATGCCAGATATGATAAACACTTGATATCAGAAGCTTATAAATTATGTTTTATAAATATTATCAATAAAATTAGTTAAATTTTGAAAAGAGTGATACAGCCATGTGTTTATATATATATACATTTATCAAGCATATCACGATCAAAACTGCCATAGAATGTCTAGGACATTTCAAACCAGAACAATTACTCAACAGGTTTGATCGTATATTCGTCTTAGGAATACTGGCCGCCTACGTAAAGCCCCTTTTTTAAGAGGAACCGTAGCATCCGTTGGCATGCACGGAGGAAACCTCCTCAGACTATTCCTCGGAATATAAAACAACGGACCTGCTCAGATATGCCAATAAATATATAAAAAAAACAAAAAACATACAGCTCTATAAAGAGAAACGTTCTTTATCAGAAAAATATTATTTTAATTAAATAGTAGAAGGTAGTCAGATATTTAATATAAGTTTGCTTGAAACCATGTATAACAAATGTAATGAAAAAAAACATTATATCAATACTTTTTTAAAAACAATATGTGTTATATTTACACATGGGTTAAGTTAATTATGGCATCTGAAAAAAGTGTTTTGTTTTGTACCGTCATCGGTTACAGGTTATCTAATGACTATTCTACAAATATCCGAAAGTCAGTTGCATCCCACAGGTGTTCGAAATTAAAGAGTTTATGCTTATGCACAGGCCAGTTAAATGTATGTTTTGAACCGACGTCGGATTCAAATGATAAGGGTCTGGCAGTCGACGTTGGTAAACTTCCGGATGTCGAATAAACCAATATTGACTGTTGAAATGATAATTCCAGCCATGACGAAGAGGGGCTAAGTACCGCGGCGGTCATTATTACCTGAAAACAGAAAACAGAGACAACAGCAAGGCAAATGGGAAGGGCGGGTGGGTATTTTTCCGTGTTGGTTCAGGGCAGCTTCAGGAGCTCGGATACTGGATCGAAAAGGAATTTGCAGAAGCGTGCTCGCTTTATATACCCAGTCTTCTAAGCATGCGCGAACGAGATTGAATGACTTGTTAGGAGGAGGAGCCGAATATTCAGGTCATTGCAAAAATACTGTGACATATAGCGTAAAAATAAAGCGCTTAAACTGAATATTATATCAGGAAATACCAATATGGCGATTCGGATGTATAGTGTCCGTTACCCTTAAGGCCACATTGAATAACTTTTTTCTTCTTAAGAAAGTGCAAACGTAAAGTTTAGATAATGACTTAATGATAAATTCTGCTTAAGCCGGTGCTAGGAGGGCGTCGACGGTAGTTTGCACTTTCCAGTACCGTCTATGAACAGGCTAAATCAAACCGAGCCTGCAACATTTTCAATTTTGCCGAAGGCTGGTTCAGGTAAATGACCAATTAGTACCTTTTTGGAAACTATAACAGGTAACTAAAATTGAGGGGGAAAACATAACTAGTGAGTAAAATGCTTAAAAAAAGAACAAATTGGCAATCAATTTAAAACAGGCTATGCGATAAAAGTTACCGCCAGGTAAATGTACCATTGAGTACCAGTAAGAACACAGGCACTACATAAGCACACTGCAAACAATAGGATACAAGTTATGGACAATCACATTTTGTGTTTACATCATTGTATAACCGTTTTAAACACTAACTTTAACCGAGGATAATCCCAGGCTATTTCTGGTTTATTAGTAATAATGATTATCCGAAGCTTCCATCCACGTTTCCTATCAATTGCTGTATGAATTCGAAAAAAATACTATTATAGTAATGGTATCAATTGAACGTTGCTTCAATTGTTATAAACCAATGTTACAGTATTGTTTGTCATTATTGTTATATATGTGTTTGAAATGATATTACTTTCGTTACAGTTTGTTAGAAAAAAGCAGCATGCTTCGTATCTTTCATTATTTCCGTACATTTTAAATTTTTGAAACTGAATTTCGTTAGATATCCTATCAGTAATCAACGATTATGCTCTTGTAAAGATTAAACCAAGAGCTGTGTTGAAAGAACTACTTTAGCATTTCCTTGAACAAATGTTCATAAAATACCGTTCATTCCTAGACAGAAATAATAAGTTGCAGAAATAGGTATTATTTAGCATAGCGACATGTTGTTAAACAATAAACGTAACTGACAAACATTTTTGATTGACTAGATCGACGCAGCATCAGCATTTACCAAGTATGTCTAACAATGTGTGCAATGTGTTTGTTCACGTGCCAAATCCACAGTTGGATTAAGCCGCATAGCATGTTAACAGTGCATAATAATCGCATATATGCAATATATGCATCGAATATTAGTATAGTGCAACAGTAAATATGATTCCATTTTTACAAAAAAATATTACATAATACATAAAAGTTGTAACGTCTTAATATTACATTCTTCGAAAAGTTTTAGTAGACCCTTGTCAATCATATTTTCAATGGCTAAATTTATTAATGAAAAGCACACATATAATATTTTTCATATGTTCGGAAAAATTTTGGTAATAACACGAAATTTGTTCACTCAATCTTGTAATTAAAGAATTATCTGTGTATTAATTTGTTATAAATTAGTTTCAATATGTATGAATTATAAAATGTTACATATTGCAAAGCAAAACTGGATTGCACAATAAGGCAGAAGAAGTCCCAATACGAGTCCATGATTCTTGTTATTATTGAGCAAAGTTGGTAAGTAGTTTGCCAATCGTGTCATACCGATACCTACATCATTTTTTGTGTAAAGCAGAACTATGGAACTCCGTAAATATTTGAATGTGCTGGTACATTTCATTATTTCTTCCTGTTGTAATTTGTCGGGCATTTCAAATGTTATCTTCTCTTCTAGCATTTGCTTATTTATCTAATGGATTACTAGTAAGTGACTCACAGCAAAATGCTTATTTCTTTTTATTTATGTAACCTATCAATTTGTATGGGAGTTATGATGAGTAATGAATGATACGTTCTTTAAATGCCGCCGTTCCTTGTTGATCTTTGTTTTCATATTGCATTCATTTTTCTTTCACATAGTTACTATTCAACAAACACAGAGCTCTCAGAGCAGATTTAGTTGATAGTCTCAACGGTAATGTCTTTATTTTCAGCAGTACTGGGTGGTACAGGAAGGGAGAGGAAGGCCTGAGGTACCATTTCGAACAATTTTAGAAGAACCTTCATAATATTCAGCAAACGTAATAACTATTATGCTTATAATCTTATGTCAATCAGTATAGTATACAATACACCAAAAAAATATTCTCCGTTTTTTGTTTTGTTTTGGAAATGGTATCAAATATTAATCCACATAAGTCTTTTCCCTACTTTTTCGTCCCATAAGAATCCCTGAATTTCTATTGAGCTATATTTAGATCAGGCAGTCATTGTCAGCAAACTTGAACGTTAAGCAATAATTTGTTAAGGACCATGAAACAATCATATCTGGAAAAATTTCATTCAGCAAACTGGAACGAGTATAAACAAATTGTAAAAGATCACAAAGTTACATCAAATCTAAAAACTGGTTGAAGAGAACATACCGATTTAAAATTTATTTCTATTTTCAGCTTTGGTGGCCATCTTGCTAGAGTTCATGTCTTACTTTCGTATCAAAATGTTCAAGGCGGTGAGGTTGGAATGGCTCAAACCTTATGGGCATTCGGCTTTATCAGAAGATTAAAACGAGTTAAAACTAAATTATATATTAGAATAGTCGGGTTTAATGTTTTCATATTGACGAGGATTCGGTAACACGAATCGTTTAGATGAAGAAAAGTAAAAACAAAAATTGGGGCTGTAGTCGGCCCGTGTATTGAAATATACAATTTTATTTAAAGTTATACTTAATCTTTAAATTTTCATATCAAAGAGTATTTTTAATGGTATCACTAATATCTATGTTGTAAACGGTATATTCTATTGTAGCATGTTAGTTATAGAAAGGGTTCACATGTTTGAATATTGATATTATTATAGAGCATAAGCTGGTGGAAAGTTTTACAAATACTGTCATAAGAAAAGTATAATGTTTTCTTAACAAAGCTTTACTGTTTTCAGTGTACCAATAAATACGTGTCTCCGCTGGAAATTTTGTTTTTACAAAAATTGCAAGGGAAGTAACTGCACCAAACCAGTCTGAGTTTCACAATGGGAGTGATACCCCTTAATCAGTTTAGATCGACTCGTATAATAAAACAAATACGCGGGGTTTTCGTAAAATAATTTTGTATAATGTATAAGATTACTAGCACTTGCGTTTAAGCAAATGGTTTCAATATACCATTTAGCTGGATGTACTTCAGAACCTATATCAATAAATGCAAATATTTAAAAGATGTTCGAATATTTTAATTTTCTACATATAAAAAAGGCGGAAGGGGACATTTTAGAAATACACGTCGCTTTTAGTTTCAGCGTCAATGTTGCAATATGCAGTATAAATTATTTGTATAGCGTCCCTTAATTACAAATACATCTCCAGTTTACAGAAAATATTCTAGATAAATGATCATAATTTATTATATTGTCAAAAAGTACGATATGTTATATTTACGATCACCTAAATAGAAAGCATATCATGTCACCATAACGTTTGTTATTTCTAAATTAAAAATAGAAACAAATTATCAATAGAAAATATACAATAATCAAATACACAATGCAGTGATGTAATTATTCCTCGGAGATATACCACGACAATTGAAAAAAGTTTTATAGCTTTATGTCTATCTTGCTTAATAATAAAGTTTATCATCAGTAAAAATGAAGATTAATGCTGATTGAATTTCGATTTTATTTTGATAATTTCTTATCGTTTTAATTATTTTATTGATTGCGCTCTTAACGACAGACGGATTCATTTTTAGGAAAGGTTTTTTTTGTTTTTGTTTTTTTCACTTTTAATTATACAGAATACAGTGTTTGCCTAGACAACTACACATTGTTATTTGAATTTTTGCTTCTTTTGTTCCAATGTTAATACATGCACTTTCGTAGGAGGCATTAAACATTCCCATTGAAATTGTTGCGAACTGGCAAGTGTCAAACTTGCAAAAAGAAGACACAATTTTGGAATCAAAGAGGATATTTCAGCTTCTAAACACATGTGTAGATTTGCTAAATAACTATTTTCAATTGTTAGTGTTTTGTTCAAATAACCAAGTAAAATTGCTGTCAACCAAGTTGGAGAGAGTATTTGTCATACGCAGGGGAAATGCTCATAAGGCTAACTAGTTAATCAGTTATTCAATTTAAATGATATGCAGATGAAGTTATAAAATGAGGAAAATATGAAGTTCAAGTTTAGTCTTTTTTATGTAATAATATTCAGATTGGTTCGTCCTTTTTAGATTAAAAAGGAGCAATACAGCCTTATATTATTATGTTGTTATTATCATTTATATAGTTATCGCTTTTTTTAGATTTTTGTATTTTTGTTTTTTATCATTGCTATTTGCAACAAAAAAAATCAAACCTGTTAAAAGGATATCTAAAAATTGGACATATAATATTATTGCGCTATTTGAAGTCATACGTGAGATATGTTAAACATGAAATGTATTTATTTATAAGTGATTACAGATTTGATATTCTGGAATAAGAAAATAGTTGAAAGATCATACAAAATATGAATTATAATGTTTGTTTCAGAGGAAGACCAAATATCGAAAGCTAAGGAAAGCGTTTCTTTTATTATACTGATTATACATATTAAAAAAAATAATTTAAATTCAATACCGACTGAAACTATTTTGAACCTTTTTACCTTTAAGAACCAACTCACTCTAAAAGGTTTCAGTTTACATGGCAATATGTTAGCAATGATTAAATATTTCATCTAGTGTTTGCTAGATTACGAATTTCTATTGCCAATGCTTTGTTACAATTACTGTCAATCAATTTTGAGAGAGTACCTGTCTTATGCAAAGGCAATATTCATAGGACTAGCTCGTCAACCAGCTGTTCAATTTAAATGGTATACAGACTAAATTTTAAAATTATTATTGTTGAATTATGAACAGTTAATTTTCACAAAAAATGAGAAATAAACAAAGCATCAAACTCTCATAGTATTTAACGATACAATTGAATATTGTTTTATAATTACTATTTACAGGTTATTACTAAGCTTCTTTTGGGAAGTGCTAATTCACTGTAAGTAAAGAAAACTAAACTGTAAAGTAAAGCAAAGTAAAGTGTAAAGTATAATAAGTAAAGTAAAGTTAATTCACGAAGTAAAAAACTGTAGTTCAGTAAAACAAATAAGTTATTTTTGATGTTGTTTTGACGTGTATTGCCAGCTTCCGGTATTTAGGGAGAATTCAATGAAGCAATGCACCTAATGTACTTAGTTACACCAACAATTTACCCAAACATACCAATTAAGGGTCTTACAACACTAAAACCATTGGCATTTTGACATAAACTTCTGACATTTCTTTTCAATTATAGAATGTGTCGTCTGTAAATTCTGTAATTGTTGACGAATAAAAAAACCCATCTATATGGCCTCGTGACATGCGATTTTACAATAAATTTCCTTATTTTAGAAAGTTTATAATTATCATAACATGTTATCAATTAATCTGTAATTTAAATTATTTTTTATTCACGTTCTGAGAGAGAAATTAGGTTATTGACTTTCTAAAATAGCACGGTTTTTTTAGTCGGGCAAAAGATATTTAAAGTGGTTAGCATCATTTCATGAAATTTAAGTTTTAACAATTATTTCTATATACATGATAATTACTCTTTATGGAAAATATGAATATCGATAAAAATGCAAACATATTTAGATTATAAAAGCAAGGTATAAAAGAAACATTTTTACACAGCCTAGCTAAAAGTGATGCCATTGTATCTACATGTAACTGATAAAACATTTCATCGTGACAACATCGTACTTTTAAACCACGTAAGTAAAAGCCTCTTTGTGAAGGCTACCGTCCACGCACCCTGGCGCCGACTTAAGCAGAAGTCAACATTTTACATGAAATGGTAATATTTTGAATTAAGAAACATCCGCAGATGTGTTCATACAGCAGTGCCTATGCAACATGTAATGTGACACGTCGGCGCCAACGCACGAAAAGCGACGTATAATCCCAAAGTAAAAGCACAACGAGAAATATATGAGCAAAACTAGATGAAATTGAATCAGAGATTATGAAGGCAGCATATAACAAACAAACCCTCAAAGACAAATGTAAAAAAGAGGCAACACATCATAAGGGTGATTAAACAGTACTCATTGACAACTATAAATATAGGAACCAGCAAACTAGAAAAGGCAGAAAAGATTAAAATTAGAGTACCACAAATGCAAGAAAACTGTCACGCTGAAAGATCTTCAAGAATCGGAAATATAACATTTTTGATGAATATACGGGGCGAGTTTTTACGGCCTCTACAAGGCTGATTGACGGTAAAGTTGTAAAAAAAGAAAACCCTAAAGAACGCGCCAAAAACGACAGAAACGGTACTGGAATATGCAAGCTACCGTCCACAACACCTAGCATTGTTTAAACAGAATTCAAGATCTAACATGAAATATCCTTAAAAAGAAGTCCTCATTTAAGACAGTGTAACAACGAAATAACGTAACAAAATGTGTTATTCAAAATAAACTTCACTAAAGCAATGCTGATAATATTGGCATTTCGACATAACGTACTAACATTTATTTTCAATTATAGACTTTGTCTTCTGTAAATCCTATAATTGTTGGGTCATTAAAAAATCACGTATAACTTTTTGACATGCGATTTCGTTTCCCAAGAAATTTCCCGTGAAATTGATTATATCCAACTTTCACATTGATAAACCAGTATAAAATTATATTCATTATTCCTTGCAGAAAAGATATTAAATTAATTTTAATCGGAGATTTCATAAGAGATAGATTTAATATATTACCATTGTACATAACAAAATAATAGACGCGAGATCAACTTTATCTGGTTGATTCTTTCTCCTTTATCTGGCTGACGTATTATTTTCTTCATTTATCTGGATGACATATTTTTCTTCCACCTTTATCTGGTTGACGTATTCATCTTCCCATTTCATCTGGTTGACGTATTATTCTTTCTGTCCATTTGGTTTGGTTAAACGGCGACATTGACACATTTCTGGTCATACCCTGCCTATCACTAGCAATAAGTAGGCCTAAAATGAGCAAAGGTATGACCATCCTAATGCATTTCCTCCGCTTTGAAAAGTATTCAAACAGGTAGAAGTACTGTTAAATGCATTGAAACTTTGGGCCATGGTTTAAACTTTTTTCTTTTCTTTTTTTTTCTTTTAACATTATTTATGTATCTCTCATAATCCCTGTGGGAAGAAATTTTTTTTAATTTTTAATATTTAATAAACATAGGTATTTATTGGCTAAATAATGCTCAAATCTTATAACAAATATAGTACCTACTATTTTCAAAGTGCAATAAAATCAGAACTAGACTGTAAAAGTAAACTGTATTTAATATTCTACAAGATCAACCGATATACTTTTTTAAGAAAATTTTAGGTAAAATTTGAAAACAGGCACTCATTTTAGTTTTTAGGGAATTTTTCTTAATTAGCTCTCTATGTAGGAAATTGGTCAAACAGGTGTTTAAAATTAGTGGGGTAGGATTACATTTTTATACATATTTAATAAATTTTGAGTAGAAGCAATGATTTTGCTTATGTCGATTGTTAGCTGGATGTTACATTTTGTTTCTTGCCAAACACATTTTTCATGAGGATTATATTGTAGATTGATTATATAAAGGTTTCTTAAAGGTTCTTCATATCTGAAAAAGGGCCCTTTTAACATCCAAGATTAAATCTAGAGAGTGGCTATAACTCGATTTCCGTTCGGTAAAGTGTGTTCAAATTTTACATACAGGTGTCCTTTAAGGTATATACGTGACCTATGTTGTCAATTTTTCAGTTCCTTATAGTGCCCGTTTGGATGGTCATGCCTTTAATCTTAAGACTCCTTATGTAATCAATCCGGGTTTTGGATAGAACTGCAGTTAAACGTTCTGTTAGTGAATTGACTTGATAAAATTTATCACGAACATGTGCAAGATCATAGTATTCAAGAAGGAAATGTTTGACAGTAAAATATTCATTGACAGCTATACAAAAAGGAAAGAATGTGTAACTGTAGTATGTCCAATTCTATATCTAAGAAGTACGGTTAAGGAGAGATAAAGATGGTATTTTATCAAGGCAAGGGTTGATATAATGAAGTTTGTTTGATACACTTTTGTCCCAATTTCTCCCAATTTGATCTCCATTCGGATTAAATAAGTTTACATGTACTTACTGAGGGTTTAAAATCACTATTTGGTAACGATAAATCTACAGGTTGAGAATTTAAGGACCCTTTTTAGCCTACGCATGTACTTTTTCATTTCATTGTATTCCTCTGTGGCATAATTTGACTGACTTAGATTTTTTAAAATATCATGAAATCGCAAGCATAATATTATCGGACTTTCGATTGTTTTAATTGATGACAACACGGGGAGTGAATCTGAAAAAGAAAATACAAATTTATTATTCATTATGCTGTGAAATGTATGACAATGCTAGAACAATGACATTCGCTTCTGCATTTAATATATTTGGTGCATAGTCAGGTAGTTTTAGTCCTGTCGTAAAATGATTTTCAAAGACTGCTGCACCTACTTTGCAACCATCCTTGGATTCGTCCATGTTAATTTCGAAAAAAACTTTATATTTTTCTTTGGAGTTTAATTTCTTTGAACATTTCGGGAGAATTAAAATTGAAAAATTCAGTTTAACTTCTAAGTATTTGTAAATCTACTAATTCGAGATTTCGTAGAGTATATTTGGGGTATGTTTTAATGTTTTCTAAACTATTTTACTCGAAGGCCTAATGGTTTTATTTCCTTTGGTTTGTTTAAATTTGGTTTAAAAAATTATTTGTTTTTTTTTAACCGGGAATTTTACAATTTGACGATAATCTAGCTGCATATATTGAAGAGAAAGATTAACTCGACCTTGATAACGGGAGGGTTCTCTTCCTCCAGCATAAAAATCTGACAAAAGTGTGATAAAGAAGTCCGAAATGCTTTTAATGCTAAACAAAGAACTTGGTGATGTATAGTATCGAGCATTTGTAAATACGATTTCCTTGCCATACTATAAAATCATTATCTAATGTCATAGCACTTAAAACATCGTGAATTCAGTAAATTAAATATTTAAATTAGTGAAAAAATTTTAACACTTTCTTTCCTTACTTTAGAAAGTTTATGATTATCAGAACGTGTATCGTGTATGATCAATTAATGTTTAGTTCAAATTATTTTTATTCAAGTTCTTAGAGAGAAATAATTTAACAAACTATGTAATTGTCTGTAAGCTTTAATTGACAACAAAGAAAGAAGTAAAAAAAATTTGAATCTGTTTTTATACATATAAGGCATTCATTTGAAATCGGAAAAAGTGTAGACGGAAAATCAAATGTTCAGTATCTTATTGCGTAAGGTAACCAATCTAATTAGGATTAATACGTTTTTAATATTTTCCTCCTACATTTGTTCTTTCTATTTTATCTTTTTATTTCTCTAACATTGTCAAAGTGCAGTGGAGTACGTTCAGATAAAACTAATTGTCAGTTGGTGTCTGCCGTTCCATCATTTTTTCATAAATATAAATGTTGTCAGTCGACAAATAAAACTGGCTAAGTCTTAATCAACAAATCATAACATTTTTAACATTTTAACTGAACTTTTACCAAATCTTCACTTAACGCACATGCATAATATTAGTACGTACGCTTCAGAACTGAAACAATTATTTACAAACTGCAACTGATAACCTCCAACAAATTAGTCTCTCTGTCACAAAAATATTTCACTCTTGTGTGAATAAGAGGTGGGTGGATCTTTGAGATTCCCTTAATTTTGACAACAAGTATTGAAGGCATATGCCCTATATTTGTTTTACTCCTGACACGGTTTTATCAAGAAGTTCAATTATAAACTTTGTGTCATTTAATAAAATATTGAGAAATGCGTTGTTCATTCTTTAAGTATTTGGTTACATGTTTCGTGAGTTTCTAAAGGCTCTTTATTCCCTATAAAAAGTTTATTTTTATTTCTCAAGGGTTGTTCTTTTTTTGGTGTACTTTAGTGGTTTCCAAAAAAATATCACTTGCCAATAACCTTAACGTTGCTTTTTTGGAAATGATACAGTTATAATTATAGTGATTTAGTATTTTTCAATGGAAGTCTAAATGTTTACAATATCCTACTTTAATAGCAAATAGCTTCACTTCACAGTGCCCATTTCTAGCAACTGAATTGTCTATTTCTAAATTTTATATAATTCATATTTGTCCTTTCTAAAGAAGTAAAACAATTATATGTTTCCAATGCATCATGTGCTTTCTTATTTAACTTGCCATAAAAACTCTATCGAACTGTTAGTACAGAAAAACTAATGTGAAAACCGCTTAAGCCGGTCCAGGAAACGGAAAACTCTTTAGAACTTATCTGTCATCTATACCCGATAAAAGTTCGTCAACTGATAAGAAAATAAACTCAAAAAAGATCAAGGATCTTCCCGCCAATCAACACTTATAGATATATTCAGCAGATTGATGTTTGACCATAATGTTAGTAAAATTTGCCCCCCGCCCCTATGGAATCTCCATCTAATCACATCATATGTGTTTGAAAATACCTTTTTTTCAGTTAACACTCAAATGTTACATTTTACTATAATTCTCAAATCAAATCAGCTATTTGGAAATTTCACTTAATGGTGAATTCCGAAAAGCCTTAGGATATATTTCTTCGTTAACATCTTTTATAGACTTGTAGTTTTAAATTAGTTCTTTAGGCTACTTATACATAAATGATTGCGAATGAACCAACATTAAACAGATTTGTGAAGTTGAAAATGACACACATGCAGGTTAAGTGTCATAAAAAAACGCGTTTGCTTTATAATTACACGACACAATCTTTGGAAATTTCTAATGAAATACTTCTTACTACTCTATCTTAGGCATTTTAAAGGACATTACCTCTTTGATTGATTAAGGCAACCGAAGCCGTTTGAATTGATTTATTACATTGACCCATTAAAGTGCAAAAAAAATTAAAATAGAGATATAGTAATTTTCTGCAAAACATTTTCTGACAACCTGTTAGAATTTCAAAGAAACGCTGATTGAAATTAGTTTTCAGTCACGTTAATTCTCTTTCTTTAACATTAGTGACATAGCGTTGATTTTAATATTTATCCAGTTTTGTATTACAAAACTATTTAGTTTACCGGATATCTGATTGACTCTGAATTATAATGAGGATTTACCCGGTATGCAAATGCAGATACTTATTTAGAATACATTTGTATCACAAATTTTGTTTTTAATATCACAACAAACCAAGTTTCTTAGGAATCCAATGTTATCTTTATGCTAAGGGCCTGTTAGAGAACTTTCATTTAACTGTGTGTTTTACTTAGTCAATTGAAAGTAACTGTTATGATTTATTTTAAGCTTTTCAAACTTATGGACGGAATAAATCATTTGCGCGTGGAACTTCTGAAAAGTTTATGGCGTTATTATTGCATTTTCACGACCCTGTTACATAAAGTTAAACATAAATACTCATTTGTAGACCTGTGGAACAAACGCAATAGTTTTGCAAACATTTATAACTTTTGATTACGTTTAACATGAGCAGGAAACCAATTTTTTTGCCTTTTTGCTGCGATACTTAACCTTTTCCCTTATATAAGCGTGTTTCGACGGCTTTTTGCCCCCCCCCCCTTTTTGAGGCCTCAAACAGTGAAAAAATGCCCTATTTAAGCCCCAAACACTGTTTTTCTTTTGAGAAATGCTGTTAAAAAAAGTGACCACTTTTTCGGCGCCGTCCCCCATCCAAATATTACATCAGGGGGTTGGCAGAAGGGTGATGTGCCCCCTTCTGTTTGGGGGGGTTTGAAGGGGGGCGGAGTCCCCCTCATTTCCAAGAAAATTTTGGACATGTGACAGGCTAAAAATGGCCTCAGGTCGATCTTAGGGTAGCTAGTAACCGACGCTGAAAAGCCTTTTACTCTATCTCAATTCATTGAGAAGTTGCAGCACTTTGAACTCAGTTTTGATGGAAAAAAACAATGCAAAATAGTGATTTTTGGCAATTTTGAGACGTCCCCCCATTGCCATGGTAACAGGAAATTTACCATTGAGCATGCTGTTACAGAGGCTATGGTGTAGTCAACATTTGTGCCAAGTTTCATTAGTATTGAAGCATTTTTCATACTTTCATAGCAGTTTGAACTTGTTACAGGAGGCTTTTCAGTGAAAATGGCAATTTTTCGCAATATGCTCATGGGGTAAATGGTTAAACTTAGAACGATAACTTGGTTTAAAGTTTGACTGGATTGGCCAGACAAATGGTGAAAAGAACTGGTGTTTCTGATATGACAATCGATATATTGCTTAGCCCTGGCCTCATTTTCACTAAGAAAGGATTAGGATAAGGATCAAATACGCCTGATTTCATTTTAATAGTTTTATATTTTAACTAAAATTGATTTTATAATACTCATATCTATTTAAATAATCAATTAAATCTAACATTTCATTTACATGCCATTTCAAGTCCATTTTTATCAAATGAATATGAATAAGTTTTTTATCTATGAGGATAAATAATGGAAAATATATGACTTTTTAAATTAAAATCTAATCTTGTTCCTGATCATTAAATATCAGTAAAATACTCAATCAAGGTTACAGTAAGCTCGTACTCAGACAGACGATAGACATGCTTGAAGATAAGCCCTCTGATGCACACGTTGCCTCATTTGTTTAACCGGTTCATGTCTATCAACCATTAAATTTGGTTAATTGCTACACAGTGACTTTTAGTCTCAGTTTATGGCAGGTGACTTGACTATACATCATCATTAGCGACAAACTTATTAGTTATTGTGGAAGAATATTATCATCAATCAAAAGCTTATATTTATCATTTTTATTTGAAGATTTATTGTACCAATTCTCCTGGGAATTTTTACAGACTATCGTCATATCGAGCGCATCAAAATTACATCATCTGTTAACATTACCGTTTAATTAGATTTTGTAGACATTCTGCCTTGAAGACCTTGTTTCGCGATGTTTTGATTGTATGTAAAAATATTCAACACAATAGCCTGTTTTCAAGGAGGGGCTAAACAATTATTTAAATAAAGGTTTACGTCTGTTTTCGTAAAGTACAATTTTGTCTCGGCACAGTTCACATGTGTTCATTAACTAAATTTTTTTTTTATAAACATTGTACATAATAAAGTAAATAATGCAAATCAAATATTATTGGATAAAAACATTCAAATAGTAAAAGTATTATATTAACATCAGTCATTAATCTTTAAAAGAAAGCCAAATATGAAATCTACTTGCCCTTGATGATTATGTACTTTTAATGAACTAGATTATTGTAAGTTAATTTATTCCTGCATAATAACACTCTCAACATTGGGAATCGCAAGTACTAGCAAAAACTTTTGTTCAATTGTGTTAATGTTACTTAATATTTAATTACTATATAAAACTAAAGTTCCATTCGGTAACTCTGGGAGGGTTTCCGTCAAATCACAGAACATATATCATCCTATTTTGACACACCTCATTAGGATTTTGTATCCTAAAATGTTACAAATTTTATAAGAAAACCACAAAGTTTTACAAATATTTCTGCAGATTGTATATTAACTATAACAATGGAATTATCAATACTATACGACTTCTAGATCTATATTCAAGATTAAAAAACAGCTTCGGGCACCGAAATGGAATTTACTTTTGCTTCTTCGTTTATGGGACAATTTGTTTTTCTCCTTTTAATTCATGTGATAAAAACATCAATAGGGCCTCTATTTCTGAGCGTTTTACTTTCTGTAAAGAACACGCGCCAAATTAATGAAACTTAACTTACTTATATAAAAAACAAGCGTAACCTATTTAGATGATAATACATATAAAATATACAAAAATACTGGAGACTGTCGCGTATAAATTTGTTACAAATCAGTGTATTGAATATTCGTCATGTCTCCGTCTGTTATTCTCTTTTGCCAAGCTAAATGGGACAGACAAGCCATATCAAATAACATAATTATTTGGGTAAAGACACTAATAAAGTGCAAGGAGCAATAATTACATGATTAGCATTTAGGAATACATTGGTAACAAAAGACAGAAAAAAAATGGAAATAAGGATTCCATGGTTTGTACACATAAACCCATCTGTACCTAATATAGGCAAAATGAATAACCAATATTGGAACCTTTTGAGGATTGTGTACGCAAATTATACAAGAGACAGTCATGTTTCTTTTAATTCAAGTGCCAAACTATAAAATCCGTCCTTTTCTTCACTGTTGCAGTTTTAAAGGTGATGAGTCTAATACTTTTTCGGCAAAAAATCGTCATAATGAGTATAAAAAACAAACATTTTTATGTGTTTAAATCTCATTACATATTCATGTGAACAGTTTGTTTTTTTACATAAGAACTTGCTGAGTTTGTTTCACATATATCAATTTTGACCAAATACCGGGACCACCAATAAATTCATGATCCTGTAAGTTTACAAATTAAATATATCGAAAATCACACCCAAAAAATCCGACAGTTTCAGGTACCTTCAGTTTCTAATATGTTATATATTCATTGATATTTCAATTGATATAATGTTTATAATTTTCATATATTTTTGCATATTATTCAAGTATCCATATATGCAATTTCCTATCGACTGCGCAGATGTTGGTGTTACAAATTGAATTCCTTTAAATTTACCGAAACACAACAGGTTCAATTGGGAACACATACCTCTTACAGTGTTACATTTTGAAAGATTGAAAGCCCCATTCATTATTCTGTCATTTGTTACAAAAGTGTGTTTACATAAGAAAGATTACTTACGATTTTCAGATTGCCAGTGTTTCTTAGTATTTTCCATCGTAGATTTATTATGCCAACAAAACTTTCTCATTTATTTTATAAACTTCCTTTTAAAATTTCGTTTTTAATAATTGTGTAAGTAATTCTTATTAAATCTAAAATGACATTTATTATATATAAAAATAAACAATGTACGTAAGTCCATACGTTATGTTATTCCTGTACAACTATTTTATAAATATCCTTCAGATTTTATCTTAGAAATTGCAAAAAATATCCTTTACATTTTCTGCTAGAATGAGATTCCAATATTTCACTTTGTAATTTTAAATGACCAATGACAATTATTCTTCTATTCAATTCTTTCCTGTAAGTTTAACAGGAAGTCAAACTGATTTTAGATGGTATTCGGTCAAAAAATGTTATTTCTTATGTATCATGTTTATCTTCAGATGTGAATTACCTTGCAATAGGGTAAACGTAACAACAATGTGTCGACAACAATTCGTTGCTAAAACTGTATTATGCAGCATTGGAAAAATTTTGGTAAAGAATAAATAGTCACAGCTTTGATATATTTAACACTGTCATGACAAGATTATCGATGTATCTGAATATCTTAATTCTGAAAGGGGCACTCATCAATTAAATGGTGTTCTATTTTTTTACCGTCAAAAACAATTTGACGCAGTTATCCGTGACGTCGTATGATGCTTACGTCATATTTTCCTGAGAAATTTCTGATAACTGATTTATTATTAAGAAAAGCCGGTTAATATATATAAAAATGCTGAAATATGACCAAACATCTGTTCACATGGGCGTTAACATAGATAACTAAACTGACCTGACAGACAGAATTATATAATCCGATATTCTTAACAATCAATTGCAGCAAGTTTAAGTCTCAAAACTGAAAAGAACATTCAGGTTGATTGTTAAGAGCATTGCACGTTAGATGATTAAGGATTCATTGCACATAAACAACATTTTTTCAACCTGGTGTTTATCAAATTTATCTTTGATTACTATATAAATTCCTGTCACAATATTTTCATCTTTAATAGTTTCCTTTATTCAAAGAATAGGCATGCTATGTTTTCCTTTATTACATCAAAATCCTGTCCGTGAAGGTTCAGAAGGGCTTAAATCATTCCTTCAGTTTCGACACCGTGTTATACTTGATCAATGGATTATTTTCATTCTGTTCACGTAATGTTGTATGCTGGTCTTCAGGTGTTTCGTGTCCAGATGAAGGATGAACGTGTTTCTCCTGAGGTATTATCGTTAGTTTGATCAAGACATATGCAGTATCGTCCATTCTGTTACCAGATCCATCACTTCTATCAGCATATGTGCGTCTATAGGTAACAACTTCAAAAACAAAATAAAAACAACTATTTGGCGCATGACGAATGTTACAATTTTATTTACTCTCACAACATGACAAATGTTTGTACAAAACAACAAATAAATAATTATTCATAGCAAATTGTCTTAGAAATTTAAATATTAGATAAAATTAAAAAGAAAAAAAGTGTTTTGTTAAATTTTGAAACGTTATCAAATTACTTTCCCTTTGAGTATATATTTTCAAACCCTACGATATCGATATTTTACTAATTAAACGAGTTATTTCGCTAATAAGCAGAAATGATACGATTTAAACAGATTAAAAGGAGCGACATAGAATCGACTGTAACTGTTTGACACATCTATTGTTATCTTATTTATGACCAACTGGTCGTATGCACGCGCTTTGTTTTTCCATTTTCCAGATAGATGCAATGTTTTATTTAATGGTTTAACTTAAATGACTTGTGCAGTGATATATTCAGATACTTACCAGGTCTGAGGACATTTGCAGTTCCATTGTACCTTGATGTATATCTGTCTGTAAAACGAGTGTTACCATTTCGGCGCAATACTTTTTTGAACGCCATCTTGAACTTAGATGAGGTTAAGCTGTATATGATGGGGTTACACGCACTGTTGACATACATTAATATCCTTGCCCATGATATAATGTTAAGAAATGCCTCAAGTCCAACCTTGGTGACGTCCATGCTTGGTGTAAATATAAGCCAAAGCGTGATAACGCGTATAGGAAACAATGACATAAAGAATAAAACAATTATAATTATCAGCATCTTTACTACTTGCTTCCTTGAATTCAGTCTATTTAACGTTGCTTTGTCGTTCTTTGACAATGACTTTAATGTGTCAGACGTAAGTTGTTTGATTATCTTGGAGTATATCCCGATTAGAATAAAGAAAGGCATTACAAAGAAAAGGAGTGCCATCACGATTGTGTAAATATAACGCCATGTTTCATCAATTAATGTGCGACATACTTTTATTGGACTTCCGTCGTAGAACAGAGCATCTTCGTGTACAGTCATGTACAGAAAAGGCAACGCTATGGTAAATCCAACTATCCAGATGCATACTGTTATTTTGACGGTTGAAGATAAAGTGTAAGACATTCTATTACTGAAAGGATGGCACAATGCAATGTATCGCTCTAGTGTCACCGCTATCATTGTTAGAATAGAGACATGTAGAACGCCGTTCTCCAACAAAGGCACGACCTTACCTGGAAAATATAACATAATATGTAGAAGGCCAATGTTGGCAGTATTTGAACTTAATATTTATCTAAAAGATATATTTTGTCTTCGACTTAGATGGTCATAATAGTCGTAAAAATTTAAAACATGAAAGCAAATAGAACACAGATTAACATGGCAAGGCGACGTTCACAAGAGGATGCTCCCGATATCCCCCATCCAAATTGTTTTTCGGGCCATCCGGAAGGCACCGAACAAAACAAAGTCGGACTGGGCAGAATGACGGAGAAAGGAGTAATACATTAGGGATGTATTATTGTAGGAAATAAGTTTTTATATCGCCGACATAAAATGACACTTTTAACCTGCATTTTAATTTTCACATAGACGCATTTTGATTTAATTAAGTTTTCATTTAAAACTTACTGTGACAGTTCGAAATTTCATATGTATTCATCTTTTTTTGTATAAGAAGCATGGTTTCTACAAATTATTAAATTTCACAATGGTGCTACCTTTTAAATATAACTTTAGAAAATTGATTTTTATTTATTTGTTTATGAGATACTTCTTCGACGTATACATTTTTTACAAATATTTTCACGAAAAACATATTTTACAAAACTCTTATTTTTCCGCATTATTTACTCTGGCAAAAATTACTTAAACGAAGTTCTCCTTAAAGAATATGTCATAAACTTAAAAGATTAAATGAAAAATGTTTCTAATATTCTCGGCGTGTCTTAGCTAAAGCACTAAAGCATTATCTCGCTACTCAAATAATTGACATGTTTAATTTAGGAATTAGAACGATCAATTTTATTCTAAATTTACAATTACAAATCTCCGAAATGTTTTCTGAACAAGCATTTATTAACGTGTTATTAAATGTTCTCAAATAATTATTTCTTTAGGGGTTAAGGGTTGATTGTAAGGAAGAGAGTCTTGAACAAATACCAAATTATCCCAATTATCCCTCATGCACAGACTCAATCAAACCGAATCTGCAATTTTCATGTCATTTTGCTGTTTTTAATGTTTCAAAGGATCACTTTTCACGGATACTTAAGATAATATTTTCTTACTAAATAAAAATACATATAACTGAGATATAAAATGTACATCGTGTCCATAGTAATGTGTTTAACTCAATTAATATTTCTTTTGTAAATTCATTTAATATGCAGGTCTAAATTATTGTCGAACATAATAAGAGCACTTTGAAAAAAAAAACTTTAATCTCAACACATTTCTACACAATTACATTATTCAATCATCATTTCTCAACCCAAGTCCTGTATCATAAGCTCTAAATTCCTTTCTCAATTGGTTGTATACAAATATATATACAAAAAGTAAGATCTCAACCAATAATTACAATAATATCTATATTTTTCTTCAGTTAATTTTGTTAATATAAATACTTGCAATGCAATGCAAATTGGAAAAAGTATCGCTTCAATCTCATTTCCAGTTATATATATAAAATAACTGACATTTCTTATTCTAATATATCATTTTCTATCTCTTAATATGTAAATACATAAAACAGCAAAACAGCTTTCTTAAGATAATATTACTGTCTGTAGAATTTGTTTCATTGCAGTACATTTACAAACCTGTTTTCTTTATAACTTTGTTATGTCATTTTTAATCAGTTATTAGTTGGTAAAATAAGAAAACATAAAAGAAACAACTTTTGATGTTTTATGGATAGACAAATATAGTGGCTTACACATGAATTCTCCTAGAAACCATCTATCCTTCCCAAAAAACTCCAGAAGCCCAGCTGGTTGACACACAAGAAGCACAAAAACATCAGCAACGCTAAGGTTGAGCAAGAACACATTTGTTGGTGTCCGCATCTCTTGAACTTTTAACACAACAATTATAACTAAAATATTTCCAAACGTTCCAATTATAAATATGATTGAATTAACTAAACTCACAAGTATGTACATATATGTTGGAATAACCATTCCACCGCCATTATAGTCCATTATATCTGTTGTCGTATTTGTTCCATTCAGTATTCCCAAATGTGTGTCTGAATTACTCTCAGAATCCTGATACGGTTCCATTTTATTGGATAAATAACGACCAAAAACGTTGTTACTGTTTTCTTATCATTTTTTGCATCCCAATTATTCAACCTGTAGTATTTTGTCAACGTAGATAGATTTTGCTATAAAACAAAACCTCTCCAATAGTGTTTTAGCTATCTGGCCAAGCCATGTGACGCCTCAGAAGTTTTTTTCCAATAAGATAACAATTGGGCTAAGCTGAACGAGTATTTCTTTTTTCCTGGATTGAACAGCCTATTCACAAATTCTGTTGTTTATTCGGTTTTGAAATACTATTTCAACATATGCCTTAAACATGATGTATAACGTTTTATTATTAATATATTGACCTCTGTAATCAGATCAGTTTTATTGTATATCATATCACGATTTTGTGGTATAATACGAGTTAAATTCACTCGTCATATGAAAATCAATTTTTTAATTGTCATAAAAAATCCCCGATTTATTATTTGGTTAATCGTTTCTTATTCAGTGTTTTTTTAGCAAATGGCCATGAACAGTTATATACGTGCATACGTTTAATACTATTGTTGGATGTCAGTTTAATAAAGCAAGACGAAAAATCATTTAAATAAATGTAATGTTAATCATAATAAGTTTATTGAAAACCCTATTTTTGACTTTACATAGAAATAAAAAAACACCATTCATAAAGAGTGCTACTGTGATAGATTGTTAGATATATTTGTTTCAAACGCCAACGATTTTTTTTAACTTTAAACCGGATGGAAGAGTACAACGTTTCATTTTGGTAAACATTTGATATTTTCCAAAAATAAAGTATGCAACCCTTATTTATAATTGTCATTTTACCCCTGAAAAAGCACTTTATGAATGTTCAGTCTCACAATACGTTTCATGACAGGAAATAATTACTCCCCATGAAATACTCTTCGTAATTGACAAGTCCTTCTTGGAATTACTTTTCCTGGACCTATTATCAACCTAAATAAGTAGATTGAAATGTTTTGTCTAAATTCTACAATTATTATCATTAATGTATGTATTATGGTTTATGCAACGATTTCTATATCTCCATTGACAGGCATTAAATTCACAAGACAGAGGTTTAATTTCACATTACGGGACTGGCAATATTTTTAGTCCCCTACCGGTTTACCGGATGGGACTTTAGGTTTACCTTCCGTCCGTCTGTCCGTCAGTCAATCCGTCCGTCCGTCTGTCAGTCCGTCCGTCCACAAAACTGGATCCCGCGATAACGCAAAAAGTACTGAAAATATTTTTTATGAAACTTGATATATTGATAGATGGCAGTACAGAGATTATGCACGTCTTTTTCTTTTCTTCCAATGTTGAAAGTTCTGATTGCTATGGCAACAAATGGACTGAAAATATGGCAAATTTTACACATAAGCTGGATCCAGTGATAACACAAAAAGTTTAGGAAATATTTTTATGAAACTTGTATTATGGGTAGATGGCAGTCTGGAAATTATCCACGTCTTTTTATTTTCTTCCTATGTTGAAAATTCTGGTTGCTAAGACAACAAATAGACTGAAAATATGGCAAATTTAACACATAAGCTTGACCTAGTGAAAATGCAAAAAGTACTGAAAATATTTTTTTATGAAACTTGATGGGTACATGGCAGTATGGAGATTATGCATGTCTTTTTCTCTTTTTTTTTCCTTTTTTTTTGAAAAATAAAATTGGTTGCCATAGCAAGAAATAGGCTTAAAACATTGGAAATATAAAAATATACACATCATTTTAATCTTGACTATAGGGAGTATATTGAGAGCTGTCATACTTAACAAACGTCGGCAACCTCGTCAAGATTTCTGATTCTAGTTTTTAGGCTCTTTCACTATAAGTTCTTTATTTCTTAAGGTATTTAATTCAAACTTCAAACATACGTTTCTGGTCATCAACCACATCAAACGTGACAAGGTCTTAACTCTAGCACAAAAATTATCACAATTGTCTCCCTTGAACTTACATGAAAAAAAATTTTTTTTTTTAAATAACTTCTTTATTTCTTAATGTAACTTTTTCAAACTTCATATATATGTTTCTTATTATCACTTAAATCATTTGTGAGACGGTTCAATACTCTAGCAAGACTATTTCCAGAATTATGTCCCCCTTGAACTTAGATTTGTTTTCGAGAAATTGGTATATTTTACTCCAACTTTTTCATAACTTATAGGATTTACTGCAAACGCCCACATCATAATAACATGACAAGGTTTATAAATCGAGTATCCTTATTTCTAGAATTATCTCATCCTTAAACTTTGAATTTTTCTTTTTCATTCTTTTAACTTTCTTTTACTTCAAATTCAAAATAAACATTCATTATGAACAGCCTCATTACTAATTGTTCTTTGTTACACTCACATCATGTATGATATCTTGGATCTTTATTTCAAGAGTAATCTCCTCCTTAAGAATTTTGCTTTTAAAAATGTTACATATTTGGTAACAGGGATGTGTAAAAAATTAACTTTAGATTGTCCTTCAGTCTGTCTGTTCATAAAAACTGTTTCCTATGATCACTTCTAAAGAACTTTTCCAACAAATTTTCTTAAAAAAGAGAACAATTGAAACATTATTGAATGGCTAAGGGCCGCTTTTAACCGGTAGGGGACTTACGGATTGCTTGCAATACTATGATAATTGCTTGTTCCTAATGATAAAGTTTCATACCTATAAATTCACTGCGAATATTTCATATCTTTCGCTAACTCCGGTTTTCAAGAGTTCTCATATTTTTTGTGTCAATGGATCTAAAGAGATAAGCGTTGATACGCTGTTACACTTGAATAGGACTAAGAGTCGCTCTGAAGATAGTTTTTTTTTATCTAACTTCGGGAATATTAAAAATCATCTCTTTAAATAGTTTTCTATTTAAGTGTTCTAGTTGGTTTATCTAAGATGTTTTTTTTATTTTGTTCTAATGTTTTTTTGGCTTTGGGACCTCAATGAAACTCCTTTGAGAGTTATTTGGAACAATTCGTAGAAATTTCCAAACTGGTCTTGATATAAACGATAATTTTTGAAAGTAAATAACATTAACACATAAACACTTAGCACGGGCCAAATTAAGATTATGAATAAATTATCAAGACAAGTTATAGCCATCTATCATTTATATCAATCAATGCGTGACGTGAAGTTAAAAACAGATGTTATAATTAAACAAAATATTATTAGCGATACCTGAGTTTCAAGAAAATAACGTAATTTCCATATAATTTATCTCTTGTCTTTTTCGCAATAGGAAACCATCAAGAACTAAGAACTAAATGTGACAGATATTTACATATTTTACAATTATGCTATTCAAAGATAAAAGCTGATAATAATTCTTCAAAGTCTCCATGATAATTCAATATGTGCAACTTATTGTCTTATGCAATAGAAATAACACCAAACATATTGCTTATTCATATAATGTACATTGTAAAAACAAGTTATCAATAATAATTTTAAATTGACTTTATATTTTAATCAGTGAATTTAAATATTTCTAGTCATATTTCGTAATTCACTCAGACTGTAGTAAAATTATCCCCATTATGACTTAATAAGCGAGGGAAATTAAAGTTCTATCTTTTGTAACGATATCTCTTACAACTGTAAAACAAGCCATAGAGTATTCGCTGATATAAATAAAACCACCGAGGAGTCAGTCTTTATGTGTGTAAATGTGTAAATGAAACAAGTTTTAAAACAAATTGTAACAGACAACATAACCAATTGTAAACAAGTGTTGAAACCAAATCAGTCCAAAAACTATGTTCTTTTTTGCCCTAAATGAAAGATCTATTTCAGGGAGATATTAGCAACAGAACGAATTAATACCAGTTCTTATTCCCGCATTTTATCACACAAAGCCAATGCGATTTTTTTTAGAAACGAGTTTCGATTAAGTGTATTTCCTAATAAAGAAAGAAATCACTTAGATAGACAGTTAATATAACAGGACAATTTCCTGTCGTCAAATAATAAGATACTTCCTAAGTATTTGATTGACAAGAATAAACGACACGTTTTCAAAATCTGAAATTACAACAATTCTTAAAGCAATACATGTCATTTTTAATTTTGTTCATTTTGTAAGCCCATGAAAGGAAAATAATAGCAGTTATCTTTTTTTCTAAATTTTAAAAAGGACTTTATTATTATCATAATAATGCTGTTGTCATAAACATGTTTTACATTTTTATAAAAGATGAACCATTAGCTGGATAACATTTCTGATCTGATAAATATGTCTATTGCATACGGTTGAGTCAATAACGGGAAGTAATTATAACATATAACTCATACCAAAACATCAGAAAGTCAAAAGCTTAACGGAGACTTTCATGAAGTGTTCCTCTTGACCCATTGGATATAATCACATAAGGTAAGTAACAAATCATATTGTATCGAATTTCGATCAGTTAACACTGATATTTTAAATACATATTAATATATAATGTCTTTCAACGAAGCACTATATGATTAGATAAAGTCAAATAAATTGAACATGTGCTTGCTTTTTTACACAAAGTGCCGTTTCATATTTATTGTTTAATAAAAGAAGTTGTTGATTTATAATTTTGCGGTTATGATTAAAGAAACATAATGTGTTTGTACATTGATACACTAGATTAATGTAAAATTATTTGACTTAAATTACAATAACAGTATTTTTCACTGTATGACGGAATTCTTATCATTTATCCCAAGTTTGAAGAATTCCTACAACTAAGCAGAAAAGCTTGAGATATAAAATCCAATATAAAGAGTACCCTGTTTGCATCTTTTTCCGCGGTACTAAGCGTAAAAACGAATAAATATAATATAAAAGTCACTTACCTTTGTTTTCTTTTTTGTTCAATACATTCACCAATCTTTCATTAAAGAAGCAGCATAAAGAATATACATCAAATGTTTAATGTTTTTATTATTATCGGCATTATTTAGATCACGTGATAGCCACCATTACTGAAGGGAAGTAAATCTGGTTCCGCGGTATAAAAGTCTATACCATACTGTATGAATACCTTTAACGGTATCAAAACACTAACTGTTCAAAATGTTAAACAAGTTCAGCCACCACACATTTATAACAAAACTTCTGTAAAACATCAACAATAACATGTTCATTTACACAAACATTCATGCACTACTGTTATTTTTTTGTTTTTATTACTCCTCTTTTGCACAATGGGGGCATCTAAAGACAGTTGCCTTCCTGAGCACTTTCACTTCAGTGCAACATTTCAAGTGCACCCAGTGAGGACAATAATCACACTTTCCCCATTTTACGAAAACAATACTTGTGCATCCTTTTAAATCAGCTGGGGACCATAAATTGCATACACAACACTTGTCTTCATCTGAATCACCAATGTCACTGTCACTGCTTTCAGAGATGGATGGTGTAGTGAAAGAGATTGGTCCTCCAGATTTAGATATACCAGATGTACTTGGCTTTGTATGATGTACATGTGATTTGGAAGTATTGACTTTGCTTTGTGTGGCACAGATTTCTTGGTTGTTAACACTTTTGGTGGCTGACTTGCTTGAACATGTATTTGATTTGACTTTATTTTCAAGAATGGCTGTATTTTTACTACTTAACAAATTGCCACACACATAGGGAGGAACAAATTTTCTCTTTGGCCTCTGCTTCACTTGCACAGATGTAATTGCTCTGCTCTCAAAGAAAGTAGTAGGTACATGTTCATGAGATTGTGGCTCATGAGACTTGGGATCTTCATGTGAAACCTCCTGTTGGCATGGAACATTTTCACATGCATCAGAACTAGATGACTCTACAGCTTTCTCAACTGGATATATAGATGATGGTGCAGTATCCTTTACAGATATACATGTATCATCAAAAGAAAAATACCTGATTTCTTGAATGCAGCACTGACATTTGATGGGGAAAATGCCTTCAGGTAGTGGTTTCCAGTCAACTTAGCAATTTCGTATTTGGTAATGTAAGCTCCTGGGTTCTTCTGAAGGTATTGCTGGCATTCAGAATAATAAAATTTTTTAAAAGGTCCAAATACACCAGCATCTAAGGGTTGAGTGAGATGGCTAGTATGTGGTGGTAATACAAACAAAAGCACATTTGCCTACTCTGTAAGTGTTAATGATAGATGAGACTTATGCCCATCATACAAAATCAAGGTTGGGGGCTTGTCTTCTGCATTTGAAGCATGAGAGAAATGCTTGCTCAGATGATCTGTGACATACTTTTCAAATAGACCAGAATTCACCCATCCACTGTCTGACATTTCACCTCCAGATCCATGAGGTGCATCTTTGATGAACTCGGGATTCCATCTCTTACCCGGAAAAATATAGTATGGAGGAACAAAGTTGCCTAGTGCATTGGCTCCACCTATAATGGTTACATTTGATGATCTTGGAGATGTTACAGACTGGGGTTTAGATTCTTTATCACAAACAATTTTTGGTGGAGTTTGTTGTGCGCTTATACCAGTTTCATCAATATTAAAGATACGTTCAGGCTTATCAAGAAGGTCATTTTCAGTAAGGATGTCTTGCAGCTCACGAAAGTAGTTTTCTATTCTTTCTTGTGAAGCCCCTTTTGCTCTTGAAATTTCAAGTTTTTGTGGTTGCACAATTTTCAGGTCTGGGTATCGTTTAAGAAAGGCATAAAACCATACGGTGCTCAAAGAATCCTTAGATTTTTCATCTTTACCCAAAGAACGTGCATAGTCAGCTGCAAGGAACCTAATGTTTGTCATGGTATACCCATAACCCACATTGGCCATATGTTTGATGTGATGAACCAGCTTATCATCTTCTATGTCTGTTAACAAAGTTTCTGGCCCTACTTTACAATTAACTGACACAATGTGTCTGGTGCGGTCCCTTAATGTAGATTCTGGCACACCATACATGCGACAAGCCCTATAGACAGACATGCCAGACAAGGTAGCTTCATAAGCCAATTTCAAATTTCCTCTATCATAAGGTTTCCTACCACTTGTACCATGAACACCAGTACCCTGAGGAAGAAAATATTTTAGTGTTTTGTAACCTTTACTGACTATGGTATGGCGGAGGTTTTTAAAACTAATGTCAACAAATTTTGACAGCAGACGGCACGCAAATTTAATAAGATATTTCATGGTAAATGCATAGAAAACATTTGTATTTTTGTTAAAATCATCATTATTTTGTATTAATCTTATACATTTTAACATATAACATACCAGAAAGTGGTTCATTCTGCAGTATTTGACAAATATCTCTGTCCCAGCGAAAAGTAGGTCACGTTTGTTTTCATACAGGTGGCGCTTCAAGTGAAAATTACGAAAAATGAAAATAACGCGGAACCGGATGTAACCCGGAAATAGATGCAACGAGTATAATACATATCGTCAAATGTAAACGTAAGACGTTCGATAAAAATTTTGGTCTTGCGTGAGGACTACATTAAGTATGTTAATTTAAGTTCCAATGAATTACGGGTTGAGTGACATGAAGCTAATTTACGCAGGTCTTGTTATTGGATATTTACATATGTCTATACAAGGCGTTACATTATTAATTTTCGATTGAAATAACCTTAAATGTATAAATATATTAATAAATGTTTTTCTAAATATTCAATATTTAATATGTTAATATTGAAAATATCATATAAAATGGAATGATCACCTTTTTCCTATTCACATGAAAACAGGAGTTGTTTGTTATTCGATATATCTTGGTCATAACACTTAATTTATTCATTTTCTTGTTGTTTGTCTGTTCAGATTTAAGTAACTCAAACACTTAAATGGTCATATGGCGACTTTGCAGCTCTTCTTCTGCCTCCGTGTATTAGTTAGACACGAACGGATACCCGAGTAGAATCAACCAACTTTAATACTGTTGCTGGGAAGCTTCCTCAGATGATAATATTTTTAAGTTACTGGCGGTATTCAAACTCTAAGCGGTGAGGGACAAGTGATTTGAAGTATTTCAAGTATGATTTTACACAAAACGAAAACATTGCTATAACGACATGCCACCATGCCAAAGGTTGTTTCTGTTCTAATCTATCTGTGTTCAATGTAACCCATTTCGACTTTGAGTCTATCGTAGAAAACAATTAGAAGTATGTCACATCGTCTTCAGTTATTCTAACCCATTGAGTCGCCTTCCACGATCATGTGGGGATAGAAAATGACACAGTTGTTATTTTTGAACAAACAAAACAACATTTCAAGGAAATATATGACAAATCTTCTCTAACTTTAAATGATCTTGTCACTTCATTGTCAGATAAAACCGTTTTAGATTTAACTGTCAGAAACAGATGTGTTTAAGTTATGGCTTTACATTTTTTTTCATTTTCATGACAAAAAAATAGAAATAAAAGAGTACAACATTCTGTTTAAATTTAATGTAAATTGGGCATAATTATTACTTGAAGAAAGTAAAGACGCGTATATTCACATGACAGTAAAGTTAAGAAACTTATTTCAAAATTGGTTATAATATTAAATTAACTAAACTAAAATTGTTGGGAATTAATATGTTCAAAATTTCTTTACTTTGCTCATATGATTATTACTAATAACATGTAAATATCATAAAATGAAATTATACTTTTATTTATTTTTTACAACATAGAAAAAAATCAAAGAAGCACTTTAACATCTTTGATATAATGAAGGAAATGAGCTATCTAGTTTTCTAGAGCATTATGCTTATTTTTACCACATTTTTACAGACAATTCAAAAGCAATTACATTGACGTGACTTTAAAATTCCAATGAAATTAATTACCTTGATAAAATATTGCAAAAATTGGACATCCAATTTAATTTTTTTTTTGCCATTCTTTTCCAAGAAGTGTTAAAAGTAAAGATAATGAATGGCAAAATGTACTCATTATATAGATTTGTTAAAAAACGGGAACCATTTTTAATCTTATACCATTCAATTATTACAACTTTCAACAATTTTAACAAGATAAATAGTGTCACTTACTTGTCGTTTATTTGAGCATTAGAACACTTAGAAAACACGTGTTAAAACTGATTTGATGGAGATTTAATAGTTTTATCAATTCACTGTGTAATTATGCGAAAATGATAATTTTTCTTCATTTGATGGTTATAGAAATATACATGCTGAATATTTTATATTGAACGAACTCAGATAATCAAAATGTCGTTCTCATACAGCCGAGTGGTTATGGTTGTCGACTTCTTATCATTTGCCATTCATCGTTTTTGGTTTGAATCCCGTCAGTTGAAACTATAATATTAGTTTATGGAAGGTCAGTAGGCGAACTCATGTTCCCGCTCGTACCTAAAATATTGCATTGCACAAATGGGACGTTTTGGGGACTGAGGTCTTCCTCTAACAGTGAAGTTGGAAAATCTCCGCAACACTTTGACAGTGTCGGTGAAACTTAAAATCCAACAAAACAATCAATTCCATCCATACCATGATCAGATACGTGTATTCACATCCGAATTAATTTATGTATAAGGAAAATTTTACAGTCGTCATTAGGCTGACATAGGTGATAAATCCGGTAACAGAACGAAGGAAACCCGTTAAAATTTCTGTTAAATACTCCTGAACTGGTTAATGGAAGTCGGTTGTGTAGCATTATGACAACAGAGTATTCGTATCCTAGAACGTCTTAATAATGACCGCCCGATTTTTCTTTCTTCTAAAACCGCAGGACCTCTATATGTTAGCATTTAAATGTGCAAACTCTTTAAAACCTCATAGCAATGGCTTTACGTACTTGTATTGTAATTATTGTTTTAATGAACGTATTTGACCATACAGTAGCTTAGCGCTCTCATCTGTTATGATGTAGACTCTGTCCACAAGTTTACTTGTAGAGTGTTCCGCCACGAATTTCCACAAATTTTATGGTTGCGCGTTCTTTCGGCGTGTTCTGCCCCATTATCTCATGGACGTCCACTGGCTTTTTGTGGATGAATGGTAGTATAAATAGCTTGAGCGCCTTCATTCGGGAGTGTCAACACTTTAAAAATCTTTACACCTTACCATATTTTGTTTTAGATTGGAAATGATGTGTTTTTTATTTTGTTTGACAAATATTAAATTTTGAGCATCTGAAATTATCAAGATGTGCAATATAAAAAATATTTAATCACAATGCTTATTTTTCATAAAGAGAATTTAGCTAAGTATTTATATTTGATCAAGTAGACTGAGAGTAATATAACGTCTTCGAAATTCGCCTTCTTCGCGTTTGCTAACCGAGATATTGTTTGTGAATCTTATAATATCTATTAATAATTTTGAATTGCCAACCTGTTACGTTACATTGAAAAATAACTACGACATTAATTAAATTTGAAAATATTGTAGTCATAATCACAGTAAGGTGAATTGTCCCCTTTCTCTCAGTAGTTTTCTTAACTGTATGAGTTCAAAATGGCGCTAGCACTTGAGATACCAGATATTCGTCCTGCCACTTGAGAGATCAGACCCTACTGTTATTGTAAGCTGTTTTTAAAGTGAAACATAACACTGCAAAACATCATTAGATTATAAGCAGTATGTGTGACGTCCCAGGGTCGAAACAATATACAGCAAATTATATAACTGTCTCTAAACAGATAGGTGTTATGCCAATTTGTGTCCTTAACTGCGACATTTATTGCGTTGAATTGAAACCTTACATTGCAAATTAGGTATAAATCAGTCAACATAATTAACAATACTGTCACTTTATTTCACAAACCGTATTTAACGAAACAAGTCTACGAAACTTCCTTTTCAAGTATATATGGCAGAATATACTAGACAAGTTATAGGACAATTTATTCAGTAAGAATGTCCTAGACATCAATGAATTTATGCCATCCATAGATGAGCATTGTATATCTATAAATTCTTGAAGACGATTATTTATAAGTTTTTTTGTGCACTCGACTAAATAACCTATTCTCACAATGTTCTTTTGTTCTTAATCAGTTCAATCTCTTTGACAGCTAAATACTAGGTAAAACCGTCGAGACATGTGACCTTTATATTTTACTATCATAAATCAAATGTTTCCGTGACTTGAGAACCATTTTGCATACAATGTATCCACAAGTAATGTTTCGCCTAACAAGAAAAACAATGCATTAAAAACTTACAATGTGATTTCAAAAGATTTTTTTGACAAAATAGCTTCTGGATTGAATGAAATTAGGGTTAGATAAAAAATGTTATAAAGGTTAATCATTGCTTTAGTGCGGGGCGACATATGTATTACAACACTCCAAGTGGTTCTGCAGATTTTACAGGATTAAATATTTAACGAAAAGAAGAAAAGGATAGAGTTATATAGGTGACCAATTTGGATTGATGTCTTATATAAGGTTGAAACGCTTTTGTTTTCATCTGCCATTAAAACATAAAAAGCATTGTTAAAAGTTGATATTTGTTTGTCTTATAATGATTGTATATACTTTAAAGCCAGGAATATGCTGGATTAGTTTCATGAAAAATTCATAGTTGTTACAAAATGGTACAATTGAACATTGTATTTCCTTTTACAAGTTATATTTTCAAACAAGTTAATTTCTCATCCGGAAAAGGAGACGTGACGAACATACATATATCTGACTAAAAAAGTTCATATTATACGAACATATAGTTAATCATATTTTTAATTCTGTCTGATGTCTGATGCTTTTCGGATTTTGTTTAATCATCTTACAATATATATAAACAATGTCCAGTGAATGTGAACTGTTAAGGGGCGAGAACTCTGTTATCGAGATTAACGGAATTTTCCACATTTCGCTTATCATGGAAATTTTCCGTACATAAATACATTTTTTTTGTTTCAGTATATAAATACGTACCAAGAATTAAAAAATCGAGTTTCTAAAGGATTGAAAAACTGTACTAACATATCTACATTCAAACTTGGAGAAAGTTTCTTTTTTGTTTCAGTATATAAATACGTACCAAGAATTAAATTTATAAATTGCCCAGGACAGAATATAAATATAAGTAGAAAAAGGTTATGCAATACAATTTTATATATGTATACAGTCTAAAAATATATTCGTAAACAGTTATTAAATGGGGCAGTTATACAGTGGCATATTCAGGCCCTGGCGTAAGGGCTGAACCCTCCAGCTCAGCCTAAAGATAAGTTCATGAGCTGGGATGGAATATTTACGTGTCAGTTTCATGCAAAAGTGGTCATAAGATACCCCCTTATCAAAACATATAATGCTGTCATCCGGTTGTTAAGCACCAGCCTAGGTGCTGTAAAGATCTTTATCTAATGACTTGAACATCAAAAAGGCAAATTGTATTGGCCTATTAACTTCACAAATGTCTCAGTCACTTATAGTGGCGAATAGGTGTGTTACAATATACAATGAGGAAAGAAGGAAGTTGTTTACTATTTTGAAATGTACATAACCGATAACAAATAATGAGCATATGTGTGTATGATTATAGTACACGGGCCAATGGGCCTATAAGTCAACAATTTACTGTGTCACAGACACCCCTCACAAACCACCACATTCATATAAATTTGTGCTTAAAGATATACTATGCGCATCTTTCAGTGATATATTTTTATTACAGAAATTTATTGAAATCTATTAAATTCTTACTGAATATGTCTTATTTAAATAAAAACACATACATACAATGTTTGAGAATCTGCGTTCCTTATTACGGGTTAAGTAAAGTTGTGCCTGTCTTTAAAAAAAACTGCCATATTCTTTTAATAACACAATATATTCATAGTGCCCACTTAAAGTGTATAGGATTTAAAGCAAAATATTTGTGTGAAGCCAAATGATATTTATTTTATATTACAAAAAGACTGTGAAGCAACAATCAATATTTTTCAAATATCAAGTTTGAGCATAATATATCTTTAAATTCAATTTCAGTATTGCACATACGACTACGGCACACGCCCAAAGAGTTGAATAAACAATGTATAAGAGATGTTTGCCACTTTTAGAATGAGTTATAAGAGACATTTATTACATTTTTGTCTTGTCACATGCTGGCCGAATCTTCAAAACAAACACGCACTTTTTGCCTGTCGCATCGTTTTCTTTTTTTTCCCTTAAAATTTTCCACATACATGTCAACCCCCAACTAACACTGTTCGGTATACGCCCATATATAAAGGGGACGTAACTTTGTTTTACTCCAAGTGCAAAATAGCAGGGCCATCCAGAAAATAACGGGATGTAACGACAAAACGACACCTGCTGTCATAATATGAAAACAAAATATTGGAACTCGCATTATGCTTACCGCAAACTGCTTAGTGCGTACTGTAACATACGACTATAATATTGCTATCGTTGTTATCTTTGTTGTCGATGCGCACTGGCCCTGTCTTACATTATAATTGTAATCAGTGAATATATTGAAGCATATGAATGCTAAGACACGTCAAATTCGCCAATTATTGATCAAAATTGTGAAATAGTGTCAACAATGTAAGTGGCAGATTTAAAGCAAATTAAAGGTATTACAGGAACTTACCATTTTACATCTAGTTATAAAGAATGTGAACATAATACGCTGTCCTTAAAACAGGTGCAAATAAACATATAGCATATTGAAATATGTGAGTTTCATGGTTCAAAAAGGAACACATGAAGTTGCAATTACATGATAGTGCATTCATATACATAATGCATGATAGTATTCAGCAAAACGTAGGTTTCCATTGTCATAAAGAAGTATGGAAGCAAGCATAATGTAAGTCCAAATAACATCAAGCAAGATGGAACAAATGCATTAATTCTGTTCCATAGCTGACATTAATAAAACCACCGAGGAGTCTTTATGTGTGTAAATGAAACAAGGTTAAAAAAATAGAATGTAACAGACAACATTACCAAATGTAAAATTGTAAACTGTAAATTGTTGAAACCAAATCAGTCCAAAAACTATGTTCATTTTTGCTATAAATAAAAGATCTATTTCAGGGAGATATTAGCTACAGAACGAATTAATACCAGTTCTTGTTCCCGCATTTCACAAAGCCAATGCGATGTTTTTTTTTATAGAAACGAGATTCTATTAAGTGTAATAACAACTGACATATTTGGAAATAAATCTAATTTATTTCCTAATAAAGAAAGAAATCACTAAGATATACAGCTAATATAACAGGACAATTTCCTGTGGTCAAATAATAAGATAGCTCCTAAGTATTTGATTGCCAAGAATAAACATGTTTTCAAAATCTTGAAATTACAAAAATTCTTAAAGCAATACATGTCATTTTTAATTCTGTTCATTGTGTAAGCCCATAAAAGGAAAATTATAGCAGATATTTTTTTTCTAAATTAAAAAAAGGACTTTATTATTATCATAATAATGCTGTGGTTGTAAACATGTTTTACATTTCATAAAAGATAATCCATAAAGCTGGATAACATTACTGATCTGTTTCATGTGTCTATTGCATACGGTTGAGTCAATAACGGGAAGTAATTATAACATATAACTCATTCCAAAACATCAGAAAGTCAAAAGCTTAACGGAGATTTTCACGAAGTGTTCCTCTTGACCCTTTGGATAAAATCACAGAAGGTAATAACAAATCATATTGTAACAAATTTCGATCAGTTTACATTGATAATTTAAATATATATTAATATATAATGTCTTTCAACGAAGCACTGTATGTTTAGATTAAGTCAAATAAATTGAACATGTTCTTGCTTTTTACGCATAGTGTCGTTTCATATTTATTTTTAATAAAAAGACATTGTCCTATCGGTTGATTTATAATTTTGCGGTTATGATAAAAGAAACATAATGTGTTTGTACATTTTCATCACTAGAAAAAAATGTAAAATTATTTGATCTTTAGCTAAATTACAATAACAGTATTTTCACTGTATGGCGGAATTCTTATCATTTATCATTTATCCTGAGTTTGAAGAATTCCTACAATTTAGCAGGAAAGCTTGAGATATAAAATCAAATATAAAGAGTGATACATATCGTGCAATGTTAACGTAAGACATCAAATAAAATGTTGGTCTTGCGTGAGGACTACATTTAGTATATTAATTTAAGTTCCAATGATTTACGGGTTGAGTGACAGGAAGCTAATTTAACCAGGTCTGGTTATTGGACATTTACATATGTCTATACAAGGCGTTACATTATTAATTTTCGATTGAAATAACCTTAAATGAATAAATATATTAATAAATGTTTTTCTCAATATTCAATATTTAATATGTTAATATTAAAAATATAATATGAGTAAATAAGCAAAAGCGTGTAGCATTCTCGAATCATATACAATGTCAAACATAACAAGAATATAAAATGGAATGAACACCGTTTTCCTATTCACATGAAAACAGGAGTTGCTATTCGATATCTCTTGGTCATAACACTTAATTTCTTGTTGTTTGTCTGTTAAGATTTAAGTAACTCAAATACTGTAATAGTCATATGGCGACTTTGCAGCTCTTCTGCCTCCGTGCATTAATTAGACAGGAACGGATACCTGAGAAGAATCAACGACGTTTAATACAGTTGCTGGAAAACTTCCTCACATGAAAGTATTTTATGTTACTGGCGGTATTCAAACACTAAGCGGTGAGGGACAAGTGATTTGAAGTTCAAGCATGATTTTACACACACAAAAAAACATTGCTATAACAACATACCACTATGCCAAAGGTTGTTTCTGTTTTAACCTATCTGTGTTCAATGTAACCCATTTCGGCTTGAGTCTATTAACAATTAAAAGTATTACACATCGACTTCAGTCATTCTAGACTGACAGATTTTGTGACAATCGGTGCAACCAAACAATTTTTTTTTCGGAATTGCTTAACTTTACTCATTTTGACTTTTTAAGCCATGCCATTTGAAATATTTCACCTTGAACTTGCCTTTTTTTATAAAAAGTACTAGCTAGAAAAAGAGAAAGTTGTCATTTTTGAATAAACAAAACAACATTTCAAGGAAAAATGTGACAAATCTTCTCTAACTTTAAATGATCTTGTCACTTTATTGTCAGCTAAAACCGTTTTAGATTTAACTGTCAGAAACAGATGTGCTTAAGTTATGGCTTTACATTTTTTGTCATTTTCATGACAAAAAATAAAAAGAAATAAATACAACATTCTGTTTAAATTTAATGTTAATTGGGCATAATTATTACTTCAAGAAAGTAAAGACGCGAATATTCACATGGCAGTAAAATTAAGAAACTTATTTCAAAATTGGTTATAATATTAAATTAACTTTATTAAAATTGTTGGAAATTGATATGTTCAAAATTTCTTTACTTTGCTCATATGATTATTACTAATAACATGTTAATATCATGAAATGAAATTATACTTTTATTTATTTTTTACAACATAAGAAAAAAATCAATTGCGAAGCACTTTTACATCTTTGATATAATGAAGGAAATGAGCTATCTAGTTTTCTAGAGCATTATGCTTATTTTTGCCACATTTTTACAGACATTTCAAAAGCAGTTACATTGACGTGACTTTAAAATTCCAATTAAATTAATTACCTTGTAAAAATATTGCTAAAATTTGACATCCAATTTAATTTTTTCCCCATTCTTTTCCATGAAGTGTTAAAAGTAAAGATAATGAATGGCAAAATGTACTCATTATATAGATTTGTTAAAAAAAACGGGAACCAATTATAATCTTATGTCATTCAATTATTACAACTTTCAACAATTTTAACAAGATAAATAGTGTCACTTACTTGTCGTTTATTTGAGCATTAGAACACTTAGAAAACACGTGTTCAAACTGATTTGATGGAGTTTTAGTTTTATCAATTCACTGTGTAATTATGCGAAAATGATCATTTTTCTGCATTTGACAGTTATAGAAATATCCATGCTGAATATTTTAATATTGAACGAACTCAAATAATCAAAATGTCGTTCTCATACAGTCGAGTGGTTATGGTTGTCAACTTCTTATCAATTGTCATTCTTCGTTTTTGGTTTGAATCCCGTCAGTTGAAACTATAATGTTAGTTAATAGAAGGTCAGTAGGCGAACTCATGTTTCCGCTCGTACCTGAAATATTGCATTGCACAAATGGGACGTTTTGGGGACTGAGGTCTTCCTCTACCAGTGAATTTGGAAAATCTCACACGTTGACAGTGTCGGTGAAACTTAAAATCCAACAAAACAATCAATTCCATCCATACCATGATAAGATACGTGTATTCACATCCGAATTAATTTATGTATAAGGACAATTTTAAAGTCGTCATTAGGCTGAAATAGGTGATAAATCCGGTAACAGAACGAAGGAAATCCGTTAAAATTTCTGTTAATTACTCCTGAACTGGTTAATGAACGTAGAGTTTAGAAGTCGGTTGTGTAGCATTATGAGAACAAAATGAACATACCCCACACATGAAGAGTATTCATCCCCTAAAACGTCTTAATAATGACCGCATAATGACCGCTCGATTTTTCTTTCTTCATAAAACCGCAGGACCTCTATATGTTAGCATTTAAATGTGCCAACTCTTTAAAACCTCATAGCAATGGCTTTACGTACTTGTATTGTAAGTATTGTTTTAATGAACGTATTTGACCATACAGTAGCTTAGTGCTCTCATCTGTTATGAGGTAGACTTGTTTACAAGACAAGTTTACTTGTAGAGTGTTCCGCCACAAGTTTCCACAAATTTTATGATTGCGCGTTCTTTCGGCGTGGTCTGCCCCATTATCTCATAGACGTCCACTGGCTTTTTGTGGATAAACGGTAGTATAAATAGCTTGAGCGCCTTCATTCGGGAGTGTCAACACTTTAAAAATCTTTACACCTTACCATATTTTGTTTTAGATTGGAAAAGATGTGTATCTTATTTTGTTTGACAAATATTACATTTTGAGCATTTGAAATTGTCTAGATGTGTAATATAAAAAATATTAAATCGCAATACTTGTTTTGATAAAGAGAATTTAGCTAAGTATTTATATTTGATCAAGTAGACTGAGAATAATATAACGTCTTCGAAATTCGTCTTCTTCGCGTTTGCTAACCGAGATATTGATTATGAATCTTATGTTATCTATTAATAATTTTGAATTGCCAACCTGTTACGTTACATTGAAAAATAACTACGACATTAATTAAATTTGAATACATGGCAGTCATAATCACAGTAAGGTGAATTGTCCCCAGTTTTCTTAACTGTATGAGTTCAAAATGGCGCTAGCACTTGAGATACCAGATATTCGTCCACTTGAGAGATCAGACCCTACTGTTATTGTAAGCTGTTTTTAAAGTGAAACATAACACTGCAAAACATCATTAGATTATAAGCAGTATGTGTGACGTCCCAGGGTCGAAACAATATACAGCAAATGATATAACAGTCTCTAAACAGAGAGGTGTTATGCCAATTTGTGTCCTTAACTGCGACATTTATTGCGGTGAATTGAAACCTTACATTGCAAATTAAAAGGTATAAATCAGTCGACATAATTAACAATACTGTCACTTTATTTCACAAACCGTATTTAACGAAACAAGTCTACTAATCTTTCTTTTCAAGTATATATGTCAGAATATACTAGACCAGTTATAGGACAATTTATTCAGTAAGAATGTCCTAGACATCAATAAATTTATGCCATCCATAGATGAGCATTGTATATCTATAAATTCTTGAAGACGATTATTTATAAGTTTTTTGTGCACTCGACTAAATAACCTATTCTCACAATTTTCTTTTGTTCTTAATCAGTTCAATCTCTTTGACAGCTAAATACTAGGTAAAACCGTCGAGACATGTGACCTTTATATTTTACTATTATAAATCAAATGTTTCCGTGACTTGAGAACCATTTTGCGTACAATGTATCCACAATTAATGTTTTGTCTGACACTGAACAAGAAAAGCAATGTATTACAAACTTACAATGTGATTTTTAAAAGATTATTTTGACAAATTAGCTTCTGGATTGAAGAAATTAGGGTTAGATAAAAAAATGTTATAAAGGTTAATCATTGTTTTAGTGCGGGGCGACATATGTATTACAACACTCCTAGTGGTTCTGCAGATTTTACAGGATTAAATATCTAACGCAAAGAAGAAAAGGATAGAGTTATATAGGTGACCAATTTGGATTGATGTCTTATATAAGGTTGAAACGATTTTGTCTTCACCTGCCATTAAATCATAAATAGTATTGTTAAAAGTGCATATTTGTTTGTCTTATAATGTTTGTATATACTTTAAAGCCAGGAAAATGCTGGATTCGTTTCATGAAAAAGTAATAGCTGTTACAGAAAGGTACATTTGAACATTGTATTTCCTTTTACAAATTATAATTTCAAACTTAGTCTAGTTAATTTCTCATCCGGAAAAGGAGACGTGACGAACATACATATATCTTACTAAAAAGTTCACATTATACGAAAATATAGTTAATCATATTTTTTAATTAAGACTGCCAACGAAGCTAAACCATGTCTGTTTTAGAGATATTTCCGTCTTATTTAAATTTATTTGCATCCTAAATGTTTACGGATATGTAAATAATTGCACATTTCAAATTTATTTATAGGATCTTTCAGATAAATTTTACAAACTCGTGTTAGTTTGATTTGATTTGAATGCCGATACATGCATCAAAACTTCAGTGACAGCCACAAATCGTCCGTAATGTTATACTTTTATTAAAATTACCCGAAGTTCTAGAGACGTTTTAAAAGATGCTTAATAATCAAGATGTCCATAAATATTTGTTGACACAATTTTTAAAATATGCCATATGTTTTTAAATCCGTTTGAAAGTTATTATTATTCTAGTTCGTTAAAATAATGATTTGAACAAACAAAATAACATGTTAAAGAAACAAGAGACAATTTCATGACCACTCTTCCCTGACACTTAATGTGAAATAAAAATAATTCTGCCAGAAACAGACATGTAATGCTTCGGCTGATATATATTTTGGATTTCGTGCCAAATAAATTCAACTTCAGATTGTGATTCTTGTACATTATACAGTTAATCGGAAATATGTTCTTCTTATAGGCAGTGATTTTTTTCTTACGTAAAACAGACCAGTCATATTAAAAAAAACGAACCAGTAATTTAAGTCAAGGTTTTATATAGAAAAATATATGCTCTTTATATCTGTGTCCATATATAATGTAGTTTCAAAAAGAGTTCTCAGAATGCGGTGAAATTGAAACCGTTAAGGCTTCATGTTACTGAGCAGGTTTAAGGAGAACGTGGTTAGAATGAAAGTTACTGTTTACGCTCTTTAAGTTGAATTCAACATTTATATAATGAATTGTAAACAAACAAAGGTTAGAGAAGAAATATAAATGAAACAACTTTCACCCATTGCCAATTCTTGGGATGTTTTTAAATCTATTGTACATTGTATTTTCAAAACTCATTTTAGTGTCAGAATACTGTATTTGGTATGTATTTTATGTTTTAAAGTTGTTATTATTTTTATAAACAAGTAGGATAGTTGTCTGGAAAAAATTAAAATCTGTTTACTTTAAAGGCTGACAAAAGGCATGCATAGCAAAAAAAATGAAAAAAAGACCAGTTTAGTAGCTGTTCTTAACCTTTTACCCCATGAGCATATTGCGAAAAATGGCCGTTTTCATTGAAAAGCCTCCTGTATCAAGTTCAAACTGCTATGAAACTATGAAAAATGCTTCAATACTGATGAAACTTGGCACAAATGTTGACTAGACCATGACCTCTGTAACAGCATGCTCAATCGTAAAGTTCCTGTTACCATGGCAACGGGGGGAAGTCTCAAGATTGCCAAAAATCACTATTTTGCATTGTGTTTTTCCATCAAAAATGATTTCAAAGTGCTGCAAATTTTCAATGAATTCAGATAGAGTAAAAGGCTTTTCAGCGTCGGTTACTAGTTACCCTAAAATCGACCTGAGGCCATTTTTAGCCTGTCACATGTCCAAAATTTTCTTGGCGATGAGGGGGACTACCGCCCCCCTTCAAACCCCCCAAACAGAAGGGAGCACATCCCCTTCTGGCATCTCCCTGATGTAATATTTGGATGGGGGCGGCACCGAAAAGTGGCCACTTTTTAAACAACATTTCTAAAACGAAAAACAGTGTTTGGGGCCTAAATAGGGCATTTTTTCATTGTTTGAGGCCTCAGAAAGGAGGGGGCAAAAAGCCGTCGAAACACGCTTATATATGGGAAAAGGTTAATGAAAAACCTTTGAATTACTCAAAAACTATTTTTTTTATGTTAACACGTGCCTTAACACCTAATTTTGGTGAAAAATTGTTTTGTTTTTTTGACATTTTTTTTTTTAAATTAACTTTTAACCCATGAGCATATTGCGAAATTGAAAAGCCTCCTGTAACAAGTTCAAACTGCTATGAAACTATGAAAAATGCTTCAAAACTGATGACGCTTGGCAATAATGTTGACTAGACCTCTGTAACAGCATGCTCAATCGTAAATTTTCTGTTACCATGGCAACGGGGGGACGTCTCAAAATTGCTAAAAATCACTATTTTGCATTGTTTTTTTTCCATCAAAACTGATTTCAAAATGCTGCAACTTTCAATGAATTGAGATAGAGTAAAAAGCTTTTCAGCGTCGGTTACTAGTAACCCTAAGATCGACCTGAGGCCATTTTTAGCCTGTCACAAATTTTCTTGGCGATGAGGGTGACTGCCGCCCCCTTCAAACCACCCAAACAGAAGGGGGCACATCCCCCTTCTGTCTGGCAACCCCCTGATGTAACAATTGAATGGGGGACGGCGCCGAAAAAGAGTTCACTTCTTTAAACAACATTTCACAAGCGAAAAACAGAGAAAGGGTTAAAGGGCAAATATGGTAATGCGAAATTTTACGAACTAAAGGCAACAGAGAAGATTACGCATTAGCAAATTTTACAATTTTAGTTAAAGAAAAACAGTTACTTGCAATAATATAAAAAATATGAAAATACAGTTTAACTCACTATTATCCAAGACCTCGAACAAATGCCCTAAAAAGTTTAACTCACAGTTCGAAATTCAATTGTCCACAACTCAGATTTAATCAATGTTCACATCAGAATAAATACAATATGTCCAAAACACTTCCAACACAGAATTACAGAATCCAAACTTATAAATTTCTATGTTAGCAGTGCAATAGCACACGATCAGTATATCAACATCACACAATATCACAAATTAGTACACATCTCGAAGTACAAACATTCATCATATAGATACTATCAATTAACATCTAGAATACGTACTAAATTACCTAGAGAAAGAAAATTTCAAAATTAACATGAAAAGAACTTTCTTGAAAGAAGATTAATGAACAAGAAAAAATATATATAAACATCAAATAAACAAAAGTTTTTAAAATGATAGTGGCAAGAGTAGGTATCAAACCCACGACATCGAAATTTCAGTCCTGCGCTCTAACTAATGAGCTATTCAGGAAAAAGATACTAAACACATTTAAAATAACGCCTTTATACATAACAGGAAATTTACAAGACAAAAATTCTTTTAAAAAAAAAATAACGAGGAAACTTATGTGCATACAAAATTTTTGTCGAAAGTTAAACGCCAAAACTCAACAAACCTTTCTTAAAAGCGACACTGGTGTTCTTCACAATGTCTATTCGGTGACGTTTCTGCTTAGGTTGGTCGGTGACACGGCCTATTGTACGTTACGCTACCGAAATCGACTTTATTTTGGTATTTTACCGAAATCAACTTTCCATTACCGAAATCAACCCATCTCTTCATTACCTAAAATTCAACTCATAAAATTACAATTAAACAATTAATTTGAATTCTTTTCACGGCCTCCCTTTTCTATTTTCGCCAAAAAGGTGAAAAATAATGTGCATATTTATTTACATTGACTGCCTATTTGCGACTTTTGACATTGACTATGGCAATGAGATGCATAGAATTCAGATCTCCGCTTACATTTTTCGTCGAACGAAATTTAAGATTAATAACCCACAACAAAAAAAAAGATAAATAAATAAAACATAAATAAATAAATAAAGAAATAGAAGAATAAATAAGTAAATATGAAAATACCAGTGCATTCCAAAATAGACATCAATGTAGACCTCAACAATATTCGGATTCCGGCTTTTAGTATTACCAATAATGCGAAAATAAGGGATAGGCTGTTAAACTGAGACCGCCATTTCATACAGTTATCAAATACAAATATCACAACAATATATAACTAACCAACAAAACATGACATAAACTATTAATAATAACAGCTCTTACCAAGCATTCCATAAGAGGCGTCGTCAACAAATACTTTGAAAACGTAGACCTTAGGTAAAACCAATGTCAGATTGCTGCATGAAAACGCCTCATCGCACAAGGCGTCTTTAATGTCGCTGCTCTCCATTTCTTCCGTATGCACCTGACCATCTTCCCTTCAAAGATTGGATCCAGAGAATGAAACTTTGTATATCTGTTTGAGGAAAACAAAATAAACTATTCAGTGAAGCCTTTGAGGAATAAAAAGTTTAGATGCATTTATATTTGAACACTCCTCCAACTTGTTCAAGTTGATTCTACTCACACTCTAAATATAGAAAAGTATTCTTTAATTATTAACCATGGGGTAAAGACATGCAAGAATAGTTTTATAATTATAATAGCGTTATTGGTTGCATGAATAAATAATTTAAAGGATTCCTGAATGGTTGGGGTGTGGCTATTCAAAGATAAAGATAATTATGGAAAATAACTTGTAGAGAATATAAATTGAAATCCATTTTATTTCATTCTGCTTAATATGCAACATTTAAAGTCATTTAATTTTCTAACAATTTTACATCTTTAAGATAAAGGAAGAAATGTATTATATAATTTTCAAGCGAAGTATATTTAAAAAAATACCCTATTTATATCATGGCAAATCGGAACAAACATCGACGTAGATTTCTAACTTAGATCCATTCAATCTCCTTAATTTCAATGATCTATCCAGGACGTGTCAAGTGTTAACTAATGGAAAGTTGTATTACTAATTACATAATAACATTCCTTATTCTCATCGATTTATGCTTTCCCATCGTTTCGTGACGTAAATAAATGTCCGAAAACTACGCAAGTTTTAGCCAGAACTCTAATCAACGGTAATATTTACTCAAAATGCGTAATAAGCAGGTAAACATCTAGTTTTTGTGATATATTTACGATAAATTTCCAAACAATTCATTAAAATTGTAGTTTTACCCCAAATTTTATCAATGTATACGTTTGTTGTCTGCAATTTCCTGTTGCATTATTCTTCCCAAGTTGTCTGCCCTTAATCTTGATCATCCGGGTGTTTTACAAATGTATAGTTGTTGTCCAAAAGTTATGGAAGTTTACATTATCAATTACGGAAAATATCATTTTTCTCAAATTTAAAAGTTGATATTAAATTGCTGTTTTGTGTTGTATTTTTATCTTTTAGATACAATGCATGATGGTTATATTTGGAAGAGTATAATGTTGATTTATTTTCAGAATTGATATGTTAAACATAATTTTATAGCAAGAATAATGAAAGGATTGTTTTTTTAATTTTTATATTAACCAAATATTGGTGCCCTGTAAATAAAAAGGCACTCATATGTTGTTTTTTATTTATAATTTTACAGAGGAATCCAATGAGAATTGAGAAAAGGTACCGCAGGTATACTCCTGAGGCTCCTCTTAAGGCCTATCAGTTGGTAAAACAAAAAGGAGTGCGTGTTCAAAAAGCGGCAAGAATGTTTGGTGTTCCACCACAGACCTTAAGAGATCGGGTGTTAGGGCACATACATGCTAAAACGTTTTTGTATGGGGTGATACTTTGTTTACTCATGAAGAGAAAAAATCACTAGTTGAGCACGTGGAGACCCTAGCAGAGCTTGGTTATGGTTATAGCAATGTTAGATTGCAGCAGCTAGCTGGTGAATTAGCTCATGACTTGGGGAAAAAGAAAGAAAACAAAGCCATGAGTAACAAATGGTTGACGGGCTTTCTTAAATGCTGGAATGACCGGTTGACCTCTCTAAATCCACGTAAACTTGAAAGTACCCGTGCAAAGAGTGTAACTCCAGGGGTTTTAGATAAGTATTTTACAAAACTTAAAGAGGTGTTACTCAAGCATGACTAGTTGGATAAGCCTCAGTTCATCTTTAACCTTGATGAGACTTGCCTTCAACCCGAACATCGACCTCCCAACGTTATTGCTAATCCTAAAACAAAGCCTCAGACTATAACTTCACCAAGAAGTACAACCACAACAGTAATTGCATGTACGAATGCCCTAGGTAATTCTATACCTCCATACTTTGTTTTTAGGGCAAACGTTGGAATCCAGACCTAATAAAAGGAGCAACAACTGGTGCAAAAGATGTTATGTCCGAAACAGGTTGGTCCAATGGTGAGATCTTCCAAGAATATCTGAAAACACACTTTCTCCCATACGTAGAACCTACACCAACAAATTGTCAACATCAACAACCAATACTTCTTATATATGATAGTCACACCTCTCACAAAACACCCCAATTAATAAACTGGGCAAAAGAGCAGGGTATTGTATTATTTGTTCTGCCTGCTCATTCATCACGTTTATTACAACCTTTGGATGTCTCAATTTTTGGCCCACTCAAAAATTATCATTACTTAGAGTGTTCAACATTCATGTATCAACACATGGGTCAAACAATCACCAAGTACGAAATATGTTCCATTGCTTGCAAGGCATACCTGAAAGCCATGACACCTATAAATATTCAAGGGGGGTTCAGAAATGCAGGCACTTACCCACTACATAAAGAGGTAATTTCACCAGAAAAGCTAATTCATGTGAGAGTTTCAGAGAAAAGAAACCAATAGACAAGTAAAGGCCATGAAATCTGGAAGGAAGCAGTTGAAGAATTTCTCCGAGTAAAAGAAGAAAGTCAACAGCGGGAAGTGAATCTATCATGTACATGTCTTAAGATAAAAACACCTGCTGTACAAAAACCAAATGCAGGAGGCACCGCCATCACTGGAGGTAAATACCTGGAAGAGCTTTATGAGTATGAAAGTAACAGAATTAGAAAAAACAAAGAACACAGAAAAACAATCATAAATTACAGGCCTACACCATCAACCAGTGGAGAAAGTTTGAAGAGGATATTACCAGTCAGAACCGATTGTGACACAGACATTGAAGATGATGAAATCACAGAAAGTGATGTTTGCTGTATTTACAAGAAGCTCTCCCCACCAGGTCTTCGTGAGCTCCCGACCATCAAAATTGTTAACTGGGCTCAGTGTGACAAATACATGCATTGGGTACATTTGTTGTTTTTTTCACAACTATCAGAGTTTTTAGGAGACACAGCACATTTATGTATCCACATTTTACAGAATAAACTCCAGTTTAGAAACTGAAAAATGTTCTTGTTCCTGTTCTTCCTGTTCATTAATTGCCTTTTAAAAACTTCATTTAAATTTACTGTTTTCAAAAGTTATGATGTCTACAGTCCAGAAATATTTTTGTCTGGGTGGGTGACATGTCAGTCACTAACCCTTTCATAATTTTATGTTCTTAATTCTGGAAACAAAGTGATCCCTCGGAAGCATTCATCACAACAAAATAACATAAGAATTGCAGAATCGGTTTGATTGAGTCTGTACATGAGGGATAATGAATAAGTGCAACATCCCTCACGCCCCCTAGCACCGGCTTGAGCGGTACTCAATTCTCAACACTTTATAGTGTTGGCATCAATGATCCCGAAGGACCAGAAAATATAACAACACTGAAGTGAACCTTTCTTTTGTTGATTGTTGATGTAATTAATTTATCACTTTCTGAAATCTTTTGCACCCGAAAACACTGATCTTGATGAAAAGTTTTGTTTGTTGACACACTTTACATCTGGATATGTAAACTAACATTGGGGGAAAAATTTAGTGGTGTGAACACCTCATTCTTGATGACGTCACAGGTTGAATAGGATTTCACGGATCGATGAGAAAGCGCCCAGCTGATCAAGACGGTCATGGTTGACCTGTGGAGGTACGCTGTTCTTTCAGTGTTGTTTTCAAAAAGTTATACTGTAAGATATTGAATTTATTTATTCAATATACAAACTATATTGTGTATATGTATAGTATTTAATACGCATGCGCAATTTTTCAAAATCAGAGTCACGAATCGACGAGAGAAAAGCATATAATAAACATAAGGAAAATAATTTATTTTTATGTGATATCACTCATCATGAAGTTCGGCAGTTTCAAGTTAATATATTCGAACAACTGAGCATTAGAAACAAACGCGTTACAATGAATTGTGCGATATTTGGAGTTAATATACGAGTCAATATTATAACTATTTACTAAATTCTTATCGTATATGGAGCATACTGTAATATATAATGTGGTCCTTTTGCAGAGTGCAAAATTGGGACCATTTTTAAGAAAATTGGGGAAAAGTCTGAGACCGTAATAAATATTTATATATGGTTGTAGAGATCTGAATTTATAGAAGTATATCTGTCCTAGATTATTTGTTAAAAGATAAAGAAACACAAAGTATGATAACGTTAATTTCGTTTTACGGGTTGGATTTAAAGAAATAACAGTGAAATATAAGATAAAAAAGCTTAGAAATATTGCTTTTACGAAATAGATTCTGTTGAAAGTTCACACATTCTTAGGTTAACTACTCAAAGATCGTGACAACAAACGCAGACCAATTCGAGAAGAGATTGTGACAAAATGCCAACTACCTTATAATACGGTTATGTATTACGGTCCTTTAAGTAGTAAGTTTGAGTTAAAAACTGTGTCATCCAGTATTATTTTTTTTTTTAAAATTTACAACTGTATCAATGCTGATACAAATGAAGATAATTTAAAGCTAGGAAGATAACTAACAAACGTCTTTTGTCATTTAGTTCTCTACTATAAATTTTGACTTGCGACTTGAATATTTTTTTCGTGTGTATTTACCATATTCGGGGGAAAATTTTCTCTAACATTCTCAGTTGTCTGAAGATATCTTTGCCATCATTATAATAAACTTTGTCTCATAGTATAGAAGCTTGTTAAAAGAAAGTCATTGTATATTGAAAGTAAAATTTAATTGGAATCAATTTAAGAAAATATCTTTCTCTTCATTGTCGCTTAAAACAAAATGAAATTGAAAATAATTGTAAACCAGTTCAGGTATTAAAGTAAAGTGATTTATTTTTTGTACCGCCGTGAAGTCTAATCCATAGAATGACCAAACTTGATTCAATCCTCAATGTTTAAGTACACGTGCTACTTATCTTGGAAAAGCCAAAACCGTGGGATATCTGAAACATAAATTAATTTGTGTAATAGTTTTACTATTGCCTAGACCACCAGTGATAAATTATTCACCCCTTTTCTCACTTTTTACCTTTCTTGTTGTGAATACTCCCGTTATGTCAACTTAAATATCTCCACATCGCTTGAATAACGTTACTAATGATTTCAAAAACCAAAAGAAATCTGTAGTATGACGTTCTTAAGACGTCGATTAATGTTTAATACACGACATGATTCTGTTAGGAACTTGATAGTGTTAGTAAAAAAGACATATTTTTCAGATTCTGAGAATTAGGGGAAGCAGTAAAAGAAGACGTTTGAACAGAATTGATAATAAGTAACCGTGAACAACGAAATCCTGTCTAGATTCTAGATAAGTATAATTAGATGTCTTATGATATTTACACTTTTATATACATAACCTTAGTTCCGCTTTACGCTAGAATCTACTTAAGTTGTATTTAACATGTTCATTTGTCTAATCAAACGTGTTCGTAACATCCTGTACTCCATCGGAATTCATTTAACATTTACGCTGTTATCTCAAAACATAAGGTCATGTATTTAGTGTTATGTTAGACCTTAGAGCAAATTATTCTATTCCTATCGAACAATGATATACAATGTACGTACATTCACCATGAGCCTGCTTAGTATGCACTTCCGAGTTGAAATTAAATAATACAACAATCTGGTAGTCGACGTTTTCGATTTTTTCTATGCTGTCTGTGTATGTATGGAGCCCTGGATTTGTCTTCATGTTTTTCCTAGCATTTTAAGATTTCTATAATTTTGACAAAGCTACATATTTCAAGGCGGCTTCATTTGATATTTTTAGTTTGTCGGTTGGCACTATTAGATATATTCACTTGTAAAATGTCATCCATTTGCTTTAATAATAATCGCGGTTAAGGAATAAATATATAATATTTTTACTTCTTTAGAAAGGACAAACATGAATTATTTTATAACGTTAAAATAATAGTTTAATGAAGGTTAGATGATTATAACCTGAAGAAAATAGCGATTAGTGTGATATAATTTCTTATCAAAGTAGCAAGATGTATACAAAATAGTATTTGGACTTCCATACAAAATGCTAAATTACTAAATACTAGACGTACTAATGTACTGTACTAATAGCCAAACATCATCAGATGATTAAGAAGTTTCAGGCATTTGGACAATGAAGTAAGTTTTGGAAACTATATAAGTATAAGAAAAATTAAAAAGCAAACGAGAAATAGAAATAAATTAAAGTATTTCTGAAGCATGATGGGCCTTTAATATATAGGGCGCTTTTAAAATGGCGTCTGCTCTTTAAATAATTAGCTTTAACTATAAATTGCTTAAATGAAAGAAAGTTATTGCTTTAATGAAATAACCGTATGGTAATTTTGTGTTTGACTATAATATTTCACCTGAAAAGAACTTTTATAATGAAGTAAATTGTTACCCATGTGTCAATAAACTTCGGAAGTCTTCCTTATTTTACAGTAAGTAATCCTAATATAAAACCTCTTTGCACGGTGCTTAATTCCTTCATCTTATTACATACTTCCTTAACGGAAATAATGCATTAAATTGTCTAACGCACATAATAGTATAATATTAAAGTCTCTACCGTCAGCCCGTAGGATGTAATTTTATCACACATATAAGGCGCTTTAGATAAAGTTTGATCCATTTATATGGTCAATACCCTCAGATATATTTGCTTAAACAGTTTATACAGTAAAATGACCGATGATACCGCGAAGAAGTAAAAGGACAAATATGAATGTTGACCTAAATCGAAGCATGATTGATATATTAAATAGATTCTCTCGTTTGAGAACTTTTACATTCTCTGAAGACGTTCTACAGATGGACCATAAGATTTACAATATCTTCTTCTTGTCAGACTTATACGTTCTTAATTAAAATTCTCATTCTGGTAGAATCTCGATATTGAGTATCAGTGGAACGAACAGTCGACACTTTGTTGACCGCAAACACATCCCTTTTTTATAGTTCTTCCTTACTATTTATAATTTTTAGTCAAATGACACTTTTACATTCTTGCACTATTAACCAGTTTAAACTCCCCAGCAGTATTAATAACATGGGAGATTTTTCTATCCAGAGAAAAAAGACTGGATGCGAGCGAGCATTATTTCACAAATATTAAATCGCAATTCTTATTATCGCCCTCTGCAATATGCATTTATGTTTCAACGCCTGTTTCATTTGTCCGAGAATTCAAGATATCAATATACCCTCACACCCGTCAAGCCCGTTATAATAAACACAATAAACAAGTAGGTTAATTTACAAAGTAAATAACTAGATTAATGAATGTAAATGAACATTTTCAAAAGTTGATCATTCTCTGTACAAATGCATATCAAAGCATATTGGTCTGTAGCTCTAATACGTTTTGTTTTCCGTTTTTCGCACTTACGTGAACTAACCGAAATTGATCTTTGTTTATATGCACGTTATGGTTTTGAAATGTCTGTAATTAATCACTCAGGTCCATGCCCTTTATTATTATTTTCTTATGCATCTAAACTCAATATAATGCATATTTTAAAACGATGAATTAAAATCACGATATTTCTCCTAAGTAACATATCTCTGTTTTGTAACAAATTTTTGTTATTACGGATGGAAGTAGTTATTATATGCATAAAACGTGAAACTCTAGTTTGGATATAATACAAGGGGCTGTCAAATAACAGTTGGCAATAAATTAATGGCATGGTAGAGAAAAACAAAACGCTTGTTGTTTGCGGCCAACAAAGTGTCGGGTGTAATTATCTCCGATAATCCCCCAGAATAAAACTTGAAGAATTTAGAGGCCATTCAAGAAAAAGATATGTAAATGGTAAGTGTGGTCAATCCGTATAATTTCTTCAAGGAATCTAGAAGCTCTACGAAATATCACTTTCCAGATTAAGAAGAATCTATACATAAATCATTGAAGTAATTATATGTAATTTATTTGAGTGATATTGTATGTACACAATAGGGCGTAAAGATTTGCCCATTTGTATCTAAAAACGCAGCTCTGAGCAGATTAACGAAGGAGAAAATTATTCTATTTCTACTTATACAACCTAAATTCATTAATAAGGTTCTATAAATATATAATTAAGATAAGATAACACAGCCAATATTTTTTTTCCATTTGATGACCCGCTTTGTATATAACCAGATATATTATTTGAATGACTGTATTTCAGAGACCCTCACCTCCAAGTACTAGTGTTTCCTTTTGTCCGAACTGGCTAAACGTTGGTCTTTAAACCTTATAAATTACTTTCAAAAATTTAAAGAACAATTTTTATTCAGGAAATACATAATAGGCTGAAGAAATAAACCCAGCTTTACATTGGGATAGTGAAGAAAGAAAAAGAAAGAAGATATTCGAACTAGACGAAAAATCATCTTCAATAATGAAACATCATAAGAGTTTGGATGGTATATAAAGTACAGCTCGTATATAGGCCTAACTCTAATTAAACACATAATCAACACACAAGATGTAAATTGGAAATACTGGAATCATATTTTCCGTTTATCTGTCCGTGCAGTTTTGATTATCCGGAATATTGCTAAAAAGTAGTGTAGGTATCAAATTGAAACTACATACAAAGATAGGTCTTATTAAGGGGCAAAATGTTTTAAAATTTAAAAAAATCCCTTTGTAACTTTCTTATTGAGAAATATACTTTGTAACTATTCACATTTGTGAAATTATTTGTATAAATTGTTTAATGCTTTAATCTAAAACTTCATACATCGTATCAGGACATTGGCAGTTCCAGTTTTTTCTGATCCTCGTAGAGTATGCTAATATAACATTCATGTATAGGTTTCTATAACTGGTATAATGACAAAGTTAAGAACATCTTGGATTATTTCTTAACTATTGTACATACATATTAATCGGTGTGTGTACTTATTTCATATCTTGGAAGAAATAAGATCAATTATGACTTTATTATTATTATTAAAATAAATGTAGATTTCCTAAACTGAACATATTTGCACGTATTAAAATAATGTTCCGATATATATTTACATACAATAATTGAAAATAAAACCTCTGACAAAACCTGTCGAAAACAGCCAACCAATTCATGTCTTCTGAATATACAAAACTTTCGAATGGAAATCAAAATAGTTATATTATATATTATTAATATATATATTGACCATATTTTCCATTCAAAATGATTAAATTGGCCAAAGGCATGATATTATGCCAATTTGCTAAATAAACTAAACTGTAGTGATAGTTGGAAAAGTACAAATAGGGCTACACGTTAAGCGGAGTATGGTGACCTTTTTTTTTAATTCCAAACAGTTTAAATGTCATTCCATTTTCTTCATTTTAAACAAACGAGCTTTACCTAAAACTGAGTGGTCTATAATAATATATCATATACTTCCCAAAATATTTGCTTTGTATTCTTACAAAGAAAGTGAATATAATTTAAGGTAGGAACTTAAAATTGTGGTTTGAAAAACATATTCCGGTTCTTATCAATGCTGTAACTTGCTTTTAATTTTGTCTGATGTTGTCATGACAACGAGTTCCTAATTTTAGGAACACATATAAAAATATGTGCAAATTAATCATATGGTTACAAAACAAAGTACATTCTTTTCTTCAAATCTATTTTCGTAACAATCTCTTAACATTATGGCGAATAAAATGTTTATAAAAAATCAGTACGATTATCAAGCGCGTTTTAATTCTATATCGTTTGGATTTTATTTGTTTTTAACTAAATATGTTAAGGATAGCTCTATAATAACCAAGTAAAAATAGTTCAGTCCGAATATAAAAGTATGTGTATGGTTGAAACTGCTTTTACAGTTATAAGACCATGGAATTACTTCAAACTGGCATTCTAAATTACATTTCTCCTTTACTTGTCCTTAATTGTCAAGAGAGGTTGATAATAAAGTATTTTCTAATAACTTTCCATCAGCACTGATTTGATCACAATTTTTGAATTCTAGACATTATGTGGTTTGTTAAATGTGCCAATAACAATTCAAAGAGGTATGGTGTACTGGTCTGTAATCTATTGAGAATTTTGTCAGGTACTGTCCAGACAAGAAAATTAAAGCTTTGACATTAAATCATTTCTAGAAACTTTTGAGATTTATATTCGCATGTTTTATGATGTCATCACATACGTTTTTTCCGTAACAACCATTTTTAAAGCTATCTATTTTTTTTTATAAATGATTAGCTCACTTCAGCTTGCTTAGGGTAAGCTTTTAGGATCGATCGATGAATGTCCGTCGTCTGTCATCCGTCCACATTTATTGCGGTCACATTTTTGCCTCAATCATCATCAAACTTTGTCAGGATGCTTGTCTAGGTAATTGCTCGGATGAGTTCGAACATGGGTCATCTCGGATTAAAAACTATGCCACAGGAGCTAAAATTAGAAAAATATTGTTAACAATCTAGTGGCTACTGTTTTGATCCAAATATCCTTGAAATTGGTCTGAAAGTTTGTTTTGATGACTTCTAGGTCAAGTTCGAATATGGGTTACCTGGGGTCAAAACCAGGACACATCGCCAAAATATGGTAAAACCTTGTTAACAATCTAGTGTTTTTTTTACTCAGTTGTCATCAAACTTTGTCAGAATGCTTGTCTAGGTAATTGCTCTAATGAGTTTCTACATTGGTCATCTCGGATGAAAAACTAGGTCACAGGAACTAAAAATAGAAAAACATTGTTAACACTTTAGTTGTAACATTTGTGATCCAAATATCCTTGAAATTGTTTTGAAAGATGACTTCTATGTCAAGTTTAATATGATCAAAAACTATGTCACATCGCCCAAATATGGAAAAAAAAACCTTGTTAACAATCTAGTGGTCACATTTTTGACTCAACTGTTATCAGACTCGGCCAGAATGCTTGTCTAGGTAATTGCTCGAATGAGTTTTGAACATGGGTCATCTCGGAGCTAAAAGGTCACAGGAGCTAAAAAATAGAAAATATTTTTAACACTCTAGTGGCTACTGTTTTGATCCAAATTTCCTGGGAAATTGGTTTGAAAGTTTGTTTTGATGATTTTAGGTCAAGTGCGATTATAGGTCACCTGGGGTTAAAACTAGGTCACACCGGCCAATTATGGAAAAACCTTGTTAACACTCTAGTGGTAAAATTTGGCCTCAATCATCATCAAACTTTGTCAGGATGCTTGTCTTGCTTTGATAAGTTTGTACATTGATTATTTCGGTTGAACAACTAGGTCACAGGAGCTTAAAACTGAAAAGTCTTCTTGACATTCTAGTGCCTTCTGTTTTGATCAAAATAACCTTGAAATTGGTCTGAAAGTTTGTTTTGATGAGTCTAGGTCAAGTTTGAATATGGGTCACCAAGGGTCAAAACCAGGTGATACCGCCCAAATATGGAGAAAGAAATTGTAAACACTCCAGTGGGCACATTTGTGACTCAATTGTTATCATGGTCAGGATGCTTGTCAATTCCAAGGATAGGTTCGAACATGGGTCATCTTGGATGGAAAAAATAGGTCACAGGAACTAAAAATAAAAAAAATCTTGTTCACACACTAGTGGCTACTCTTTTGAGACAAATATCCTGAAAAATTGGTCTGAAAGTTTTGATTTGATGATTTCTAGGTCAACTTCGAATATGGGTCACCTGAAATCAAACACTAGGTCACACTGTTCGAATATGGAAAAACCTTGTTAACACTCAAGAGGTCACATTTTTTACTCAACTGTTATGAAACTTGGTCAGTATGCTTGTCTAGGTAATTGCTCAGGTATGTTTGATGGGTCGAGTGAGCAATCTAGCGCCATATTGGCCCTCTTGTTTGTTTCATTTGGCGATATTAAGCACAATTTGGTGATGCATTTGATATCTGGTGGACTACTTCATTTATTGAATATGGGGATAAATATATTTTGTTTTCTTTCATGACATTAAAGAAGAAAAAAATGAAATGCAGTTTATTTTCCTGGTTCCACTTTATTTATCTGTTTAGATTATCATATGGGTTAACACGTAACATGCTTTATATTGTTTCTTGCATCCATTCCTATCCCGGAATTGCGATAATATCTGTGTCATGTCTATTTGTCAATTTTATTTATTTTATTGACAACGTTAACGTTATTTTAGCGTTTATACTTGTTTATTCTGTATTCTAAAGCATTCATCCCCTATTAAAACATATACCAGGGACTTTTTGGACATGAAATAATCTTCAAATGATACTGAGTTCAAGGTAAAACTCCGTGATTTTAACTAGTTACCGTAACGTCGTTACAAGAAACTACAAAAGATGAAATGTTACCAAAAAAGAAGACTTTTATTGGTTTCTTTCCTACATGTCGAACCAATAACTATCCAGCATTGCTTCTGTCACACACAGTCGTTTCGTTTGAATTATATTTGAATAAATACATGTTCACAAGAACAACATTGCATAAACATTGCTCAATTTCATTGTTATACTAGTATCACAGCCCACCATTAAATGACAACATAAACATAGACCTATTATACAAATTGTTATATTCTCATTTTCTACAGACGTGTCTGCTTATATTTTTTTATTTGGTTTTATGGTGCAGCAACATAATCTAGGTCATATAGCGATAATATTTTGGTGACCTCATCTGTTGGGACAACAGTAAGTCGAACCCATTTAGTCGCCTCTTACGATAACTCAGGGATAAACGGTGGCTGAAATTCGCATGACACAAACCTTGAATGATAAATAGAATATGAAGGAATATTTATTAACACATATCCAAAAATACAATAAATCATCCTCAATCTTATAAGAAATCAAGAATACTTTCTTGAATAAACTAACATAAAAAATATATGCTGATATGAACAACTGGTCAAATAAAACAAGCTGAAACGCAAACAGCGTCTTGCTAATGTCGGTAACATTAAAGGTATAATTAATGAAATAATAGTACGAAATAAATTGTTCAACATAGTGCTATCTTAGGTTTTAAGTTAGGAAAACGTCGTTCTTCATTTACTGTCAGGCGTGATACACGTATGGACGGCTTCATCACATAGGGGTAATCAGCTGTATATATAACAAAGGTTTCTATCATATTTTTGATTAGTTGACAAAATACGTAATCTAAGAAATATTATGAATGCATAATTGAAGGACAGTACAGTAACACACCAATTTACATAAACATACAAAGGGAAGAAACACATAGATGTTAAAGATAGTGTTTGTATCGTAATTTTTCACGTTCCTTTTTTAGTTATGGATATAGACTTAATGATGGCATTTACACTTATTTTATCACGATAAAATGCGACAAAATTCGTGCAATAACATAAAAAGTTACAATAGTCATAAATAAGAAAAGCATAGTGCAAGCAATTAAAAATTCTATATTTTGAGACAATAAGACAATTACTTAATCAGGATGCAGAACCAACTTAGAACGACACATTTTTTATCAGACTTTAAGATATTGCCGTACATGTATTCATAATACATGTCTATGTATAAATACATATATCATTTAAATCCCATTTATTTTTAAAGAAATTGCTTCAAAGAAATTGCTTCAAAAATGCACAATGTATAGAAAATGAAAGAAAGTAGATTTTCTCATTCATAAAGATTAATTCAAAAACATGTGATTTTCACTCAATCACACATCTCACTGTTTGAAGAGTTCGAATGATCAGGAATATATCCCAACCGGAGCGGCGCTCAGCCCAGCGGTCGACTACCCATGCACATGCGCCATCCGAACGACACAGTGATCTTTATTACAGCAAATAAAATCACCATTTGGAAACATTATTTCCGATATCTAACACACTTCAAACAAATAAATGCTCCCTAACGTGAGCTCTAAGCTCAAGGTTCCAACCTGACTTTCTCAGCTACTTATTCCTCAAGCGCCGTACTGCACTGTTTGATGTCTAACATATCACAATGTGGTATCATACTATAATTAGATTATAATCGTGAGTCATGTCTAGATATGGACGTCATTCATGTGATTATTATGCATATAACAGACACTTGTTCGGATTCTTGCGTCAGTTGGTCTCACATGAGGAACAACGGAAAAAATACCGCGGACAAGTTGTAAGAGCTATACAAATAATAATAACCCTAAACTTATATAAGGTATAGACATGTATACCTGTCAATTGATAAGAAAGCATCTCTATTTCACTGTAACATTGACACTGTTTGTGACATTCATAATCCCATATACAGGATTTGAAGCCTGTGTTACTCTATGTTCATTTGAAGTTAGTATTGTACACAACAATTGTCTACAATGATCTATAGTAATCTCACAACCTTACATCAAGCACTACATATGGCTAAACTCATAGCTAGACAAAGCACATATCCGTCCGACCCTGTTTTCAATTCAAATTCTTGAAATGGTTGTTAATTTTAACATTCTTAAATCTAAATGCTTAATCTTGTCAAGTCCTATTAAGTAAAACGTGTAAAATTTTATTTTATAATATTGACAAAAGACTTTTAACATTTGGTAACATCCCTTGTATATAAGAGATTCAGAAAGGAAATGATTATTTGAAATGCATACAGTCTTGTGTACAAGAGGAAAAACGGAATAAAACATTTAGAAATATTTTGTAGTTAGTTATACGATTTTTATTTCTTAAGTGTTTGTTAGATGTTGAGCGATTAATAGATTTAAACTAGCTCAGAAATTTGATAATATTACCATATTGTCAAACTCAAAAAATCGTTGAAAGTTTGAAAGTTTAACAAAGACAGGAATATACGGCAATTTATAACGTTTTAAATACATCTAAGAGCTAGATAGCGAGACACAAAAAGCACATCAATTATAATTATATTTCCTTCAATTTTAACAAAACTATCTCTAAAGAATAAAGTACGTCTAGTAATTATTGTCTTGGAATTGCGCTCGACTTTATTTAAAATAATTCTGTTCATTAAACATTAATTGGGTCTCTTTAAAATACGGAATTGAGTAGGGGAACGGTCCTAATATCAATCTTCTTAAAATGGTAAAATCATTTATATAAAAAGGCAAAACGGGTCAGCTGTGCCTTGAAGTCTAGACAGAACATACTTTCACAATTGGCATGGTGTGACTCAATTCCCGCTTTTCAACAAACTGAATAGTTACTCTAATTTTTTTTTATCAAACTATTTCATTTTATGAATCCAAACATATGTATCTCTTTAACATTTTACTTATTCTTTCACAATTTACATTAAAAAAAGTGTTGTCCTCAGTTATGCTTACATCTTTAATTGAATGCTTATTTATGAAATTAAATAGGTGGTGCTAAAAAATCAGTTAAAATTGTTGCATCACCGCCAAATGGCTTTTACTACGTTCTCATTGTACGACTAACACATTAATACTTATTTCAAAATACATGTATACCAGCTTGCTATCATATTTAAACATCAACGTATTCAGATCGATCGACACATTATCACTTTGTCTGTAAAAACTGGTTTTAATTATCAAAAATTGTAATTCTCCCCGTTTCGTGTCATTAACGGGACTTAATGACAGCATTTACACCTTATTTTATCCGGATTAAATGCGACAAAATTGTGCATTAATTAACAAGCTTCATAATTACACTTTTATAGCACGAAGAGCTTTAATTATCAAAGCTTTCAGTTTTTATCTATCGTTGTTAAAGCTTTATATGACTCTATTTCCATTAAAAACGAGAGACTTAGGCATCCGTTAGCACCTCATTTCATGCAATAAATAAGTGAACTTGCACAATAAAACAGAGTGATAAAATGATATTCAAAATTTAGAAACTGTTTCATATTGTAGAGAAAAACCTACATGTTTGTGTCTATAATGAATACAGTGAGTTAAAATAAGAGATACTGCCACAATATCTAGTTTATACAATAAATACTAAGACATTAAAGCAGTCAAAATAAAGTAAGAATAGTGTAGGCAATTATAACTCTATATTGTCAGACAATAAATAACTAAATCAGCATGCAGAACAACTACAACAACAAAAACAATAACAACAAAAATCAACAGTATTGACTTTTTCATTAACTAATAACGACATATTTTGTCAGCATAATAAATTGCCGCACATGTACTCATGATATATGTCTTTGTACAATTAAATAACATCCATTTTTAAATTAGTTGCTGCAAAATGCAAAAGGAATAGACAATGAAAACAGATTTTCTTTTCATGATAAGAGTAATATTTCATTTTCAACATGGAATGTCTTATAATTAAAATTTTGCGTTAAATAAACACACTGTTTAATTCTTAAACAGTGTTTTAATGTAGCCCGTATAAACAGAATTGTACACATCATTATTTTTTCGATAATATCTCACTTTTCCTGGACTCAATTTCAATGTGATGAATAACACAAACCCATGACATTTTGTCAGTAATGATCCGTTCTTTTTAATAACCAGAGAAAAAAAAACTTTCAAAGTTTCTTTCCAATGAAAAGTAATCTCATTTAACAGAGTTTAAAATTATTAAAAATACTTTCAAGAAAAAGAATTTTACAAAATGTCTGGCAAAATAGCAAACAAATTGCGAAACACGCAGAAACATTCCATAATAATAATAATTTAAGATATTTTCTATTAGTTAAATTTGCTTACACAATATACAATGATGGATATTGTATAAAAATCTAAGTTCTATCATATACAACCATAATATTTAATATATTAATAATGTAATGGTTATGTTTATTGCTATAAATTTTCTTAATTTAGATGGACTTTTACAAGATATATATTGAAATGGCCTCAAGCAAAAATTATCAGCATTTACTTACTATTTGTTTACATGTTGAGTTGTTTAGCGTTGGTTAGGCCAAAATATCGTATCCTTTGTGTGTATTCTTACTTTTGTGTTCAAGGTCCTTTTACGAAGACTGACGGAAAGGGGCACAATGTGGCGATTGACAGTTGATGATCTAAAGAAAGAAATAACAAGAAGGCATATTGATTTAAGTTTATCTTTTTCGATTAACAAATAACACTTTGTCTGTATATCGATAATCTACGGAAAAACACATAATATATACATAAGAAATTCAATAAAGATTTGAAAAAAATGCTTTACAAAGCATGTGGTGATCTTTTACAAATGCATAAAATACAACACTTCTCAATTAATCAGAAAATTAAACAATCGGTGATCGGGTATGAATACAAATATCATTTGCCTTTATTGTTATCAAAACCTTTGTACTGTTTATCCAGTATATTCAAATTTTGAATTAAATGCTGGTCTAATTTTGCAAAGATTGCATGTCCCTTTTTTGTGAAAGATGTTTTTGGCATCCAATAAATATAATTATGTACATCTAGAGACGTCATAAATAAAGAAGTTAAGCGTTGGGTTGTTAAACCGGCGACCCGGGTTCGAGTCCCGAATAATACAATTCACTTTCATTATGATTGATAATGAAATTATTTCTACGGTCATTTGCACTGTACCTCTGCGCTGGTATGTACAGAAGTAATATCAGTTCATTGCAATAGTGAAGGCACTGATACTAGTTACTACTGGTAAAGTGTTTGTTGGCAGCTTCTCCGGAAACGATTTTGTGGCTTAACTGTGCTCTGGTGAAGTAAAATTGGCTTACTGCCGTGATCCGGAGGGCAAAGTACCATATCAACCATCAAACTCCAGGTACATTGTGCATTATGACGGTCCACTTTTTTATTTCAAGACCTGTATTCAAAAGTTTTTCGTCTATACTAATGCCGATCTAACACTTTAAACAAAACTGCCAAAGAATGTCATGGATTCCTAGGACAGAAAAGCTGAACAATTGCCAACACATGTATTAAGGACGGAGATATTATTAGGCGTACATTTATCTAGAATTTAGACATATATTACCAAATCTTCTTTATTTATGACGTCTCTAGATGTACATTCTTATATTTATTTGATACAAAAACATCTTACACGAACAAAGGACATGCAATCTTTGAAAAAATTAGTCCAGTTCTTAACATATTGGAAAGTGTACAAAGGTTTTGATAACAATAAACAAAGGCAAACGTTATTTTTTATCAGTATCACCGATTGCTTTATCTTCTGATTAATTGAAAAGTGTTTTATTTGTTAAATAAATACGCCTACTGTAACAGTCATTTCTTACTTTCATTGCTTTAGATAATCAGTGTCAATTGGCACACTGTGCCCCTTTCCGTCAGTCTTCGAATAAAAACCTCGAACACAATAGTAAGAATAAAGAACAGAAATATTCGGGAATTTGGTCTTACCAACGGTAAGAAACTCAACATGTTAACAGATAGTTATTAAATGCTGAAAGTTGTTAACTAAGATTATTCCAATATATAACTTGCAAAATTCCACCTTAATTAAGTAAGGTTATAGATATAAACGTAACCATTACATTTTTAATATATTAATTGCTATGGTTGTATATGGTAGAACTTAGATTATTTAAGCTTATTCTGTTCTGTTCTGTTCTTATTTAATTAATAGGAAAAGTCTTAAATAATTATCTTGGAATGTTTCTGCGTATTTCACATTAATTTGTCTGTTATTTTGTCAGACATTTTGTAGCGATCTTTTTTATGAAAATACTTTTAATAATTTATAAATCTTTTCAATGAGATTACTTTTCTTTAAAAAAGGCCCTTTAGAAGTTCTGATGTTCTTTGGTTACTTGAGACAAACGGATTGAAACGACATTTTCTTAACTAACAAAACAAACTTTTCATTGTACTCATTATCATTGCAGAAAAAATTACGAGGGTTTTTGAAATTGAGTGCAGAAAAAAAAGATATTACGGGAAGAAAATTGATGATGTTGAAAATTCAGATTTCATGGGCTACATTGAAACACGGTTCATAAAACAGTGTGCTTAATTCTTCTTCCATCTATGCATTTTAATTAACATCACGCCTTACAGTTAATTGAGGATGACGTTTTATTAACTCAAAACCCAATATAGCACTATATTGGACAATTTATTTCCTACTATCATTTCATATTATCATACTTTTTATGTTATCGACATCAGCATGTTGTTGTTTGCGTTTCAGCTCGTTTTATTCGACCAGTTGTTCATATAAGCATATAAAGGGTTTTTTTTATTGTAGATGTAAGTTTGTTTATTCAAGAAAGTATTCTTGATTGCTTATGTGATTTAGCATGATTTTATTTATGTATTGGTATGTGATAATGAATATTGCAGAAGACTGTATTCTTAATAATCTATTTATCATTGGCAGACCCCGAGGTTGTGGGGTTGCCTTAAGTTTGAGGCATACGAGTTTCAGCCACCGTTTATCCCTGCGTAATTGTAAGAGGCGACTGAATGGGTTAGACTAAATTGAGTCCCAGTAGATGAGAACACCAAAATATCATCTTTACTGTTTCGGCGCCCATTTGACCTAGATTGTGTTGTTGCTCCATAAAACCAAATATAAATCATTAGAAGAAGCGCTGTGATACTAGTAGATTGATGAAATGAGCAATGTTTATGCAATGTTGTTCTTGTGGTCATGACATGTCGGGAAAAAAACAACAAAATTCTTTTGGTAACATTATATCTCTTGTAATTTCTAGTAACGAAGTTACGGTAATAAATTACAATCACGGAGTTTTACCTTGGAATCAGTGTCATTAGAAGATTATTACAAGGCCAACAAGTCCCTGGTATTTCTTTTTGTTTACAGAATATTTTAGATTACATAATAAACATAAAAATACCTAAGTAAACGTTGTCAATAAAAAGTATGAATTGACAAATAGGACACAGATATTATCGTTTTTCCGGAATAAGAATGGATGCCAGAAACAATATAAAGCATGTTTTGTGTTAAAACATATGATAGTCTAAACAGATACATAACAGAGGAACCAGAAAAACAAACTTCATTCATTTTTTCTTCTTTAATGTCATGAAATAAAACAAAATATATTTATCCCCATACTCAATAAAGGAAATAGTCCACCAGATATCAAAACGTTTCCCCAAATAGTGCTTATTACCACCAAGAAGAAACAAATTATTTTTAAAAAAATAGCTAGCTGTTAAAATGGTTATTACGGAAAAACACGTATGTGATGAGATCATAGAACATGCGAATATAAATGGCATTAATTTCTAAAAATGATTAAATGTCAAAGCTTTACTTTTCTTGTCTGGACAGTACCTGACAAAATTCTTAATACATTACGGACCAGTACCCCTTATCTCTTAGAAATTGACACATTTAACAAATCACATAATGTCTAGAATTCAAAATATGTGATCAAAATCAAATGCTGATGGAAAGCTTTTAGAAAAGACGTTATTATTAACATCATTTGACAAGTAAAGGACAGGTTGAGGAGAAATTGTAATTAAGTATGCCAGTTTGATGTGATTCAACGGTCTTATTACTGTAAAACCAGTTTAACCATACAAATAATTTCATATTCGAACCGAATTATTTGTACTGACATCCTTAACATTTTAAGTTTTGGATAAAAAAGAATTCCCCAACAAAATAAATTTGAAACGCACTAAACATTATGTGAAAAGGACATTTATATATTTTTTTCAGTTATGCTCTGAACCTACGAAAAATAACAAAGAGCAATTACTCAAACATTTTAAAAAAAGGAGTATGATTTAGGACAATTGCAAATTTCGTCAGTGAGATCTATCGATGTATGCAGTTTTAACAATTTATAGTTATGTTCCTGACAAATGATTTATCAATTGTGTAAAGTTACAAAAGATATTACTCAATTATGAGATAATAAAGAATTTTGGTTTTTAAATACTGTACCCCTTACTAAGGCCTATCTATGCATGTAGGTTTCAATTTTATACCTTCAATACTTTTTAGCAATATTCCGTCAATCAAAACTATATGGGCTGACATATACGGTATTTCAACTAACAGCTTAATACATTCCAAATTCAAACGATGTAATATCCAAGTGCAAAAATAATCTCTATTCTTTATGTTAAGATAATCATCCGTTAATCCGAATATCTATTTACCTTTCTCTATCGTTATAAAATTTGAGGTACACTTTGACACTCGGGCCAATAAATACCAAAATCTTCAAAATATTACTAAGTTAAACACCATCCTAATGTAACACTTGGTTTAATTCTCCATACTATTATATATTTTTTGAAAGGAAATTGTTCATTACAATTTCGAAAGTACCTTATGGTAAAACAATGTCTACTTCCAACGACAACGTACATTCAAAGCTTAGGAGATATCATTTGATCGGCTTAGTTTGATGATACTCTCAGCTTGATTTCCTGAAACAGGTTATAAAAATAAAGGACCTAATAAAAGAAAAACGAAACATGTTGTTTTTAACCAACGCATGATTAAGATAGGCAATCAATCTTCTACTTGATGAAAATTGTTTGTAATCATTCACTGGAAATTGTGTCTTTAGAAGACGGCATCCAATTTGTTTCTACCAAAAAACGGATTTCATCGTTTGAAACTAAACAGGTTAGGAAATATACCGTCATTAATTTCAAAATAGTAAAAATGATCAGTTTCATTTACTGGACAATAATTGTTTATGTCAAATAATGAAAGCTTTTAAATACAATCTCTTCGAATTAACAGAATACAATTTTTATTCAAGACACATTTTCTGGCACGATCTTGCGTAAGATACTGTGAATAAATTATGTAAATGAAACATTTTAATTCCCCTGTTAGTGAAATGGATATAAAGACATTAGTTACAACGTTATAAAATGTGTTTAACCTAGTTTAAAATCAATCTTCGCATTGCATCTTTCCTCAACGTACTTATCAATTATGATAGAAGTTGTCTTCAATGAATTCTGTTATAAATAAATTAAATTATAGACATTTTATAGGGACGGTAAAGTATTAATTTTATAAATGCATCCGTCTTTCAGTCTGGCTGAAATATTTGCAAAAATTATCTATTATTCCTTGCTTCATTTGTCATCTAGGTTAAATGTCTAATTTATTTTACCAGATTTCTACCAGAAAGATATTTTACATGTACAGTCAAACCTGTGAACAGAGATCATACATGGGAGAGACCAAGCATGGCCTGTACGGACAAGTGGACTTCATTTGGAAGTTACTATGTTCTTTTAAATCAATGAAGGGTTGTCGAGAATCAGCATTTATTTACAGGGGGTCCTTTATTCAGTTATGGTCATAAACACAGGTGTTACTGTATAACGTCATTTGAATTATCAAATTATTTAGACTCAAGACCAATTATCTTTGGTTTTAATAAGGTTCCAGAACTTATAAGACATAAAGCATGTGTTCAATTGTCCACCTTTTATCTGGTTGGCACATTCACAGTTGTCTTTTAGTACTATCATTCTTTAAAAGAGTATATTTATATAATATTGACTACAATTAACCATATCTTCAGTCTATTACTATAGTTCAATCATTTCCCATAAAGAAAATATAAATGTTGCCAAATGATAAATTGTAATGATGCGTTATACAAGATTTCGGAAGTGGTGAGATAGTTTTTATAATGGAACTACACACTTGTCTTCTTTTACGACAAAGCTTCAAATGTAAAAATATTTGTAATTTTCTGATATTAGACAAATTAGGCTTTAAGTAAATGTAACATCCGCATCATTTAGCTAAACTATTCCTATTTTCTATAAATAAGCAATTTTGTACCTTAGCATGTTTTTTCTTTAAATGTGTCTTTAGAAAGTTTTATCTTGTTAAACCTAATCACGTGATGCGTATTATGTAGAGGTCGGGATGCAGTCTTACGCATGTAATCTTTCTATTGGAATTCAGAAACAATCAATTCATTTCTTTCCGCCAAATTACAAAGGGCACTTCATCTAAATGTGTTGTTGTTTTTTCTAGTCCTTGTGGTTGTCTTGCTCCCTTAAATATTCCCCGTTTTAAACAGTTGCTTAGATTGGTGGGAGATGTTCAACTTCTCAAAGACTCGATGACATTAATTATTATAATGAATATGAGTTCTTTATCATTTCAAAGTGCTTCCAATAAATTCTATGTTGCTGTGCCTTGTTTTCTTTTTTCTAACCGTTTTTACTTTACGGAACGACAGTATATTAATTGTACAATTTGTTCCATAAACTTATAAACTATCACAAACATTTGCAGAATAATTGTTTATTCAGCCAGAAGCTGTTTGTCGCGGAATTACCTTCCTATAAAAACATAAGGAACAACTGAATAAAAGAAGGCTTCTGATTAGTTATTATCATTTTTTTCTCCTCACAGACGCCAAAAGAAATGTATAAGGTCGAGTGGCCCGGATTTAATGATAGAAATGCCAGGTCACGATGGGTTGAGGATTATAATATAACGGAATTTATTTCTTTAGCCAGTCACTATCGTCTTTTCATTATTTTCTCCGGCAAAGTCCATAAGTCACAGTAACTAAAAGGTGTTGCTATAAAACAAAGTAAGATTTTTAAAAAAAAACATAATTACATTAATTTTAGGTAGTTCAGTTAGTAGCATAGAATACGTTGTGCAAACAATTATACATATATTTGGAAATAAATTTTCATTTCTGCAGTATGTTCATGCATGTTCTTACAAAAATGGCACTTTATTTTATTAATTCAAATTTCAGTTCAGTCTACATGTTTGCTTTAATTATGTTATTTTTTGTTATTTCACTTTAATTTGTCTTTTAATTAAAAAGAGAAAGACTAGTCGTTTGTTTAAAGTTTGCTTCTATTGAAAGTTATTTATAGCAACAAATTATAGGGCGTTTATAAAATAAGTATTACTACATGTATTATAATATGAATATCCAAACGTGGGATATTATTCTATTTAAGTGATTAGGTTTTCAAATGGTAAGTTATATTTCAATTAATACAACTAAAAATGTATGTTCGGGGTTTAAAAAATACATTATCAACCCGGACATCTCTTTATTGATACACCCTTTTCTTGATAAGAAGTTATGCAAAACTGACTTGGAAATCACGCAAAACAAATAAACTAGTTTTAACCCCGCAAGAATATCTTTTCTGTCTTTTTTTGTTCAAGAAAGTTCTTGTTTGTTTTGTATTAAAGAATATGATTAGACATTAATCCTTTACGATATTTTATTCTGTTTATATTGTGTAGAACTTGGCAAATGTAAAGAATTCTATTGTTCACAAAATAAATTTTAAGTTGTAGTTCAATAAGATGATATTGAATTATTTATAGATCAATTATTAATAATCCAATGATTGTGCATTTTGTTGCCGTTGTTTTCTTGTTGCTGCTTTATTTATTGTTATTAAGCATTACAAAGAATTAAAAGAAATGTTAGAGATGTTACACATTACAAAATTAAAACGACATTTTCTTAAATATAAACATTTATTGGTATATGGTTAAAGTTTTCCCAATCAACATACAGTTTCATGTGCTTTTCATTTTATATATCCGTTTGCGTACTTTTACAGAAAGCACACATCCTTATAGTGTAGGTTTAAAACGCGTACAAACATTATATGTTCTATATAAACTTTGAGTATGATAGATAAATATAATTTAGGATGACCACTTTCTATTCGTTTAAATGCAAATAAAATTGTCTTGACGTGAAGCATTCCTACCTTCGTCAATAGTTCACGAAGACGCAAATAGAATTACTTAAGATGAGGGGGCACATATTTTAGATTCTAACTGTGTCAACAGTTAATTATTACGCGCGACTAACCATTTGCTTGATTATAAAAATTTTCAATCAAAATATTAAATCTGTTTTCTTTAGATATATAAAATAATGACATGTATAACAATGTTATATATTTTCCTGCAATCGTAAAAGAAAATGTAAGACATTTCTATAAATAATAATTTAATTAGGCTAGCTACAGATGTATTAAAAATGTCTGTCAAAACATCCGAAAGAAGAAAGTTTGTATTGAAGCCGGTTAAGGAAACAGAAATTATTTCAATGTTGTATATCCTGTTCATTTGATGGTTGTTTGTCCAATGACAAAAAAAATGAAATGAAAAAAAAAATAGTATCCAAAATATTGGAAGATTTTTAAAGAATATTAAACTTGACAACTTGATAAAATTTTAAAAATAGTAAAAGATTCAAATAATAATTTACATGTCATGTGCGATTAAGGACATATTTTACAGTACTTTTCACCTTATTTTTTATTGCGTTACTAATGCAGTACGGGCTATTTTTGCGTTTCTTTGCCCCTTTTTTAATTAACGTGGATTACAAGTTCTGTTTGCACTGTGTAAATTATTTTCTTTGTTCATAATAGTTTACTTTTAGAGACATTTTCAGAAAATCCATGAAAATTAAAATGAATCTGGAGGCGTGCTGCTTTAAGCTTTCTACACTATCATGGTTGTAATTTATATATTGTAATTTGATTGTAAATATGGATGAAGAAATAGATATTCAATCTTTCTATTCATGTAAAAAAAATTTAAAAAATGCCGCTTCACGAGATGGCATCTCAGCATGATAATTAACGTTATATTCGTTCTTGCTCAATAAAACCGGGCCTGCAACATTTTTAATTTTGCCGTTCTGTACGTTTTCTTCTCTCTCTTTAATATTGTGACATTTGTCTCATGTTAGATCAGATCAGTATTATCTAATTGCTGTCAAAATATGTCAACTTTGCAAAATTAGCATGCAAATGTCACGCTTTTGTATTCCATAATCAAAACATTTATCTGCAAATCTCTTTTAATGATGAATTTTAAAATAAAGGCCTTTAGATATTTGACTTCATTAACCAATTTTCAGACCTCTAATTTAGGTCATTAGGCGACAAATAAAGAAATAAAGAAATGAAGCGACCGTGAGTCGATCACACAAATTTGTGTCACAGCATATAAAAGTAGGCGGGGTAACATTCAATAAAAAATGTGTCTGCTTAATAACTAACTATACAATGACGTCATTCAAAAGTTGTAATGAAATACTATTTACTAGTCTATTCTAGTTAAAGTAAAGCAATCTGTTTTCTTTGATAACATATAGTGACATCAGTCAACTGAGCTTTTATTTTCCCAAAACAACAACAACAACAACAACCTAATCAAAACCAATTTTAAAACATACATGAAATCAGTCATTTACTGCAAAGAAACGACGATATATCATGATATTAAAAATTTTACAAAAAAAATTTTCTTGTCTTAACATTATTTTATGATATACATGTATATGATATATATTTAGGATATATGATATAACTTAGCGTTCAAATAATGGACATTGCATTAATTAAAGCGATTAAATCAGTTATGATTAACATATGTATGCTGCATATACATATATATAATTACTTGAATAGAAGTAATTTTGTAGTGCTAATTCAAGATAAATGTTGATTACACATATACTTATGTATAATATGTTTGCATTTTTCTTTAAGTTTTGGAAAATATTAAAATCAATTTATAATACCAACAATTAGATACTTTAATAAACAATACTTAAAAATAATAAAATCATTACGTTATTTATTTTTTATTAACTAGTTAGTCATTAACTGGATGTTTTTTCTGTTCCACGATTTAAAAAACCAGTATCTCATGTCAAAAAGTTTTATAGCACTTCCAATAACCACGTAGTATGTCAGGTACTAATTGGAAACGCAAAGGATATGACTGTGTTAAAAATTCCGCATTATCTACAAACAGTGAGATAAATAACAGATACTTATAGTGTCAAGGTTCATAAATATTCCCTTGGATTTACTGTTTATCAACAGGTACGATTACCACTTTATCAGTCAATTGCAAGTAAAAAAATTATCTTAAAAATTATTCTTAAAACAATTTTGCTATAAACATAATTATGACATAATATCATTAATTATCGTTTTGCTTTAATGAAAGGATATTTACTTGAATCAACACCGATACAGCAGTTGCAGTATCATTTGTATACACATATAGCATGTCAAATATCTTAAAAAGACAGGAAAATCATATGTGCTTAAGAATATTATCAGACTTTAATGATAAATGTACCTTTCATAATTGAGATTAGGTAAATATATCGATTGTCATAATATTACTCAAAAATAAAAGTACACAATACGTTGTATAACGTTAACTTGCACAAACTTATTTTATAGCAATTTCGTAAAGTTTCAAATTTGATCTGAGTAATTTGGCTAGAGTTTTTTTGCATTAAATTTGGTTGAAACTTTCTTTTTATTTACATTAAAATATGTTCAAAACATTACTTTCAGTCATCTTAAGGGCACATTGTGCCTCATTAATGAAAAAATAATAACTTTTTTAGAAATGCAACAGATGAGTTTTAAAACGTTTAAATATCAAATATGGTTTAAGAGCATGAATAAAATATCGCTAAATGTAAAGTAATTTCTATACATATCGGTAAAAATAATGGGTCGGTAAAGCTCAATTCTTAAAAAAAAAGAATGGAACAGTCTTTTTATAATATTGGTCGTTTTCAATAAATATTTTTCATTATCAATTATTGGGCAATCACAATTACACAATTACAATAGCCAATCTTCTGAAATATATTGCTAATTCAACAGTAGTCTCAGCTTGACAGCAATTAAAATGAGCATAATGTCACTTTCAAGGTTTTTCATATTTTTTATTATAATATTTTGCCTTTGTCTATGGATTTTCAAATTTTATAAACACAAAAATTGTATTAGCATGAAAACTATATATAGGTTTCAATGGTTCTAAAAATATAATAAATTCGTTATCTTGTTATACCTTGGCGATTGATAAAATGTTTGGAAATTTTAAACCAACTTTAAGCAATTTTATGGTAATTATAAGAATAGAGCACGTAAAAATGATAGCAATTATAACAGACTATATACTTTTCTTGTCTGATAAAAACTTTATTTCATTCAATTTAGCTTATATGTGCCGATAGATATATAAAATAGAAAGCGGAACAAAAGAAATAATTGGACAATAAGATTAATACTTTATAGCAAATAAATGACCGATTAAAAAAATTGGGTACCATTTAAGAAAATTGGGGAAAAGTCTGAGTCCGTAATAAATATTGATATTTCATTGTAAGTGGAGATGTGAATTCATAGAAGTATAGCTGTCCTAAATTATTTGTTAAAACCAAAAAAAATGTTGAAACGCAAAAATAATCACTTTGAATTAAGTTTACGGGCTGAATTTAAAGAAATAACAGTGAAATATAAGATAAACTGATTGGAAATATAGCTTTCACGAAAAAGATGCTGTTGAAAGTTAACACATCCTTAGGTTTACTACCCAAATGACCGTGACAACAAACGCAGGACAATTCTGAAAATAGAAAAATAAGAATCCCCAAAGAATATCAAACACGTCAAAAATTAAAAATGTTGCAGGCTCGGTTCGATTGAGCCTGTTCATGGACGGTACTAGAAAGTGCAAACTACCCTCCACGCCCCCTAGCACCGGTGTTAGGGGGCGTGGACGATAACTTGCACTTTCCAGTACCGTCCATGAACAGGCTCAATCAAACCGAGCCTGCAACATTTTACAATTTTGCCGTGTTGGGCTTTCTTTAGGGATTCTGTTTTTTCCATTTTGGTAAAGTAAAATATAATTAGAATTATATAAAGAAAATTTCTTCGTTGTTGCATAAAACAAACTGAAATTGAAATTAATTGTAAGCCAGGTCAGGTATGAAAACAAAGTGATTTTTTGTCCCGCCATGGAGTCTAATCCATAAAATGACCAAACTTGACTCTGACCTCAATGTTTAAGTACAAGTGCTACTTATCTCGGAAAAGCTAAAACTGTTCGATATCTGAAACATAAATTAATTTGTGTGATAGTTTTACAATGATAAATTATTCACCACTTTTCTCACTATTTACCTTTCTTGTTGTGAATACTCCCGTTATGTCAACTTTAATATCTCCACATCGCTTGAATAACGTAATTAATGATTTCGACAACCAAAACAAATCTGTAAGTATGACGTTCTTAAGACTCCGATTAATATTGAAAACACTACAAGATTCTATTTGGAACTTGTTGTTATTGTTAGCCTTAAAGACACATTTGTCAGATTCTGAGAGTTTGGGAAGCATTACAAGAATAAGTTTTTAAAAATAGAATTGATTATAAGTAACCAAGTAACCGTAAACAAGAAAGATAAATACAGAATCCCTAAAGAAAGCCCAACACGACAAAACTGTAAATGTTGCAGGCTCGGTTTGATTGAGCCTGTTCATGGACGGTAATAAAAAGTGCAAGTTACCGTCCACGCCCCCTAACAAGTCCTGCCTAGACACGTATAATTAGATGTCTTATGATATTTTCCCTTTTATATACATAACCTTTGTTCCGATTTAAGGCTAGACGCTATTTTGCTTGTAATTAATTGTACATTTGTCGAATCAAACTTGACCTTAACATCTTGTACGCGATTAGTATTTTACATTTTAGCTGTTATGTCAAAAGATAAATAAATCAATGTTTATAATGTTTGCGAAGCAACATATTTCAAGGCGGCTTCATTTGATATTTGTAGCATGTCGATTGGCACTATAATACATCTTCACTGGTAGAAAGTAACGCATTTGCTTTAATAATGATCCTGGTGCAGGGAGAGTTTTCTAGAGCTGCAGATATCAGATATAAGATATATTCAAAAAAATCTAACAAAGCAATATAGCATAAAAATAAAACGGGAAGCCAACGCTTACTTTAAGGCACGAAATATATTTTTTCAATTCTTTAGAAAGGAAAAACATGAATTTCATAACGTTTAGTAATAGTTTTAGAATATGTTTAATGCTTATAATCTGAAGAAAGTAGTGATCAATGTGAATTAATTTGTTATAAAAGTGGCAAAATGTAAACAAACTAGGAATTTTGACTGATACAATACAAAATATTTTTTCTAAATCACTATAACTGTTCTAATTGTCACAAATAATCAGATGATGAAGAAGTCTCAAGCATTTCGAAACTTTAAAAGTATTCAAAAAAATAAAACTTAAGAATAAAAATAAAAGCACTTGTCTAATGAAGCATAATTGGCCTTTAATACATAAGTCGCTTCCAAATGCGTTTGCTAAGGTTCTACTCTATAAATAATTAATTTTAACTAAAAATTGGTTAAATGTTTGAAATTTATTGCTTTCATGAAATAACCTTATAACATTTTGGAGATTTTGTTCCTTGTTTCCTAGTTCTTATTTGACTTAAATAGTAGTACTATCAATGACCACATGTAATTTTTATCATCGTTTCGAGGTAACTTTGTGTTTGCTTAATATAATATTTTCCCAGAAAAAATGTCCGTAGTCAAGTACCTTTCAAAATAGAGAAAAATAGAATCCCTAAAGAAAGCCCAACACGGCAAAATTAAAAATGTTGCAGGCTCGGTTCGACTGAGCATGTTCATGGATGGTACTATCAAAAGCAAACTACCGTCCACGCCCTCTAGCACCGGCTTAAGCACAATTCAACATTAACATGAACTGGTACAATTTTGAATTTGAACATCCGCAGATGTGTTCATATGGCAGTTATCATAGAACCTTCAATGTGACACGTAAGTGCCATTCCATGAAAAGCGGCATATGGTCCCCAAGTAAAAACATTCGTTTAGACAATGGGCGGAGCTAAATAAAATGGAATTTTTATAGGCGATCAGAGGTTATGAAGCCTGCATATCACAGATTAGACGTCAAAAGACAAATTTAACAAGAGGGCCGATCGCTCACCTGACACATCGAACTCATCTGAACAATTACCTAGACAAGCATTCTGACCAAGTTTCATGACAAGTGAGTCAAAAATGTGACCACTAGAGTGTTAACAAGGATTATTCATATTTGAGCAGTGTGACCTAGTTTTTTACCCAGGTGACCCATATTCGAACTTGACCTAGAAATCATCAAAACAAACTTTAGACCAATTTTCAGGATACTTGGATCAAAACAGTAGCCACTAGAGTGATCACAAGATTTTTCTATTTTTAGCTCCGGTGACCTAGTTTTTCATGCGAGATTACCCATGTTCGAACTCATCCGAGAAATTACCAAAACAAGCATCCTGACCAAGTTTGATGATAATTGAGTCAAAAATGTGACCACTAGAGTGTTACCAAGGTTCTTCCATATTTGGGCGGTGTGACCTAGTTTTTCATCCGAGATGACCCATGTTCAAACTTGACCTAGAAATCATTAAAAAAAACTTTCAGACTAATTTACAGGATATTTGGATCAAAACAGTAGCAGCTAGAGTGTTAATAAGAAAAGCCACTAGAGTGTTAATAAGATTTTTCTATTTTTAGCCCCGGTGACCTGGTTTTTTTTATCCGAGAAGACCCATGTTCGAACTCATCCGAGCAATAACCTAGACAAGCATCCTGACCAAGTTTGATGATAATTGAGTCAAAAATGTGACCACTAGAATGTTCACAAGGTTTTTCCATATTTAGGCAATGTGACCTAGTTTTTGACTCCAGGTGACCCATATTCAAACTTTACCTAGAAATCATCCAAACAAACTGTCAGACAAATTTTCAAAACAGTAGCCACTAGAGTGCTCAAATATTCCATTCCTCAATTTACTAAACTTCTTACAAAACCAGGCACCACACAAATCACATTCAATTGATTTTCTTCCATCCAAGTCACGTTTACATAGAGTACAAGATACTATTTCTTGTTATTCTGACTTTCTTGCATTTATTTAACTAGAAGCCGCGTTCTTTTTAGGCGACGTGGTAACATCAAATCAATCGGGCGGGGTTATAACAATATTATGATTCTGAAATTATCTGTCACACAAAACAAATCGTTACCCACTTAACATTCATCAACATCATATTTTTTACCAATGTATTATAATAAAGATGTTCAAGGATTGTTCCAGCATAATCTTTTTTTACAATTTGACCAAACCGGAAGAGGAATAAAATGTTGTTTTCGTTGTTCTCAATGCTAGCGCTTTTCCTCTAAGTTTTCTACCAAATCAGAGTGTTCGTTATGTTCAGTATGTATTATTGCTTTGATTGCGATAACCATAACCGGTTTATAAATTATCAAAAAGACACCATAATCAGGTTATGAGTTAAAAATAATAGTTCATACTTTAAAGTGACATTATGACCATCTAAGGGTATATGGTAATTGAAAATGTGAAAGTCATAATTTATATTTCAGTTTACTTTTTACCATAATTCCTTTCAATTTTATAACGATATAGGTATAACTAATGTGAACAACGAAAATATCTGTAAATATTCATTTGAATATGCTTTTAACGATCTACAATGTATAAAGATAGTGAGGCAGTCTTTTGAGTGTGACGATTTTATATTACAAAACAATTTTTTTAATTTTAACTTTTTGTGTAATAACGTTAAATATTTAATGAAACTAAAGTTAATGATTTGTGTGTATAATATTTGTATTATTTTATAATGGGATTTTTGAAGTCTAAATATCGTTGTCCAATTTTTTAGGATTCATGACGATATAGATAACTGTTTTCAAACTCGTTCTTAAAATGAAGAAAATACGGTTCGTACAATACAATATTGAAGAAAAAAGACGTCAAAAACTCAAATTGTCTCATCTGTCAAAAAAGTCTCTCAGTCAGTCGGTGTTGTTGTGCATTTTAAGAAATAAAGAATAAATCAGAAGGAATGGACACTGCTAAATCCGATGTTAGGGCCGAAAAAACAGACAAGGTAAAATTACTATTAACAGTCATATCAATATGATAAATGAATATTTTGCTAAAGTATTTATCTGCTACATATTTCTAAATTAAAAAACATGATAAAAGTAAAATTCGCAAAGCGCCGATCACCATGGCAACATGATCATCGAATCACGGAGCACTTTGATTTCATGACGATAGCTTCTCGAATTATACGTTGCTAAAAGTTGTAATTTCAGCGCAAACTCTCAATTTCATTTTATGACATCATGAGATACAATTACATGATATTTAATGAAAATTATGACGTCATACGCAAATAAACAGCTTGTTTACGACGATTATAGGCAATAAAGGTGCATAAATTTTGTATTGCAAATATAACGTCATATTCACGGACCGAGCAACGTAATGATTTTTAACTTCATAGCAACGCTAATATGGCACCAACTGAGATTTTAATTTTTACTTTAAAAAATAAAATGTTTAAGGCAACTTGTGTTTAAATGTCAAACAAGTTGAGGAACCGGCGATGACAGTATATCGTATAAGAAACGCTACAGACGACCAAAGGTGGCATGGGCAAAATATCGTATATTGCGTTACAACAACCTTTGAAAAAGACAGGCATCTCACACACTGTAGGAGAACCAGTGACATTTTTGTTTTCAAATAATAATTTTAAATATGAAATTCATAAAGTAAAAGTAACATAACATGTATTAAGTATACGCCAGACAGGTACCATGGCTGCTGAAATCGGAAGAAATTAAATAGCGGGTAAACATGAAGTTAATTTGACGCCGTTGACGTTGTCAAAGTGCTCCATGATGAGATATATATGTTGTATGTAATTACTGTTAAAATACAAATGTAAGTCACAGTTCAGTAATTTTTGATATATGTGTTCGCTAGATATGTATATTTTTGCTAAAATTTGTACAACTTATGTATTGTTATACAATAAAATATGAAGAAGTATATGAACTTTCCGGACATCCCTCGTATTTTCAAGACCTGAATTCAAAAGTTTTTCTTCAATACTAATGCCGATCTAATACTTTATACAAAACTGCCAAATAGTGTCACGGATTTCTAGGACAAAAAAGTTGACCAATTGCCGACAAATATATGTATTAAGGATGCAGATATCGTTAGGCATACATTTATCTAGAAATATGAATATTCAGACATAATTTACCAAATCTTTTTTTTTATTTATGACGTCTCTAGATGTACATTATTATATTTATTGGATACTTAAAACATCTTTCACAAAAGGAACATGCAATTTTTGCAAAATTAGACCAGCATTTAACACAAAATTTGAATAAACTGGATAAACAGTACAAAGGTTTTGATAACAATAAAGGCAAACGTTATTTTTTATTCATACCCGTATCACCGATACATCAACTGTCACTCGCCACATTGTGCCCCTTTCCGTCAGTCTTCGTAACTCAAAAGTAAGAATTCACACAAAAGATACGATATTTTGGTCTAACCAACGCTAAACAACTCAACATGTAAACAAATAGTAAGTAAATGCTGATAATTGTTTGCCCAATGTCATTTCAATATTTATCTTGTAAAAGTTCACCTAAATTAAATAAATTTATAGCTATAAACGTAACCATTGCATTATCAATATATAAATTATTATGGTTGTATATCGTAGAACTTAGATTATTTATACAATATCCATCATTGTATATTATGCAAGCTAATTTAATTAATAGAAAATATCTTAAATTATAATTATTTTGGAATGTTTCTGCGTATTTCGCATTTTGATTGCTAAAGCCAGACATTTTGTAAAAATATTTTTCTTGAAAGTATTTTTAATAAATTTAAACTATGTTAAATGAGATAACTTTTAATTGGAAAATATTTTTGGAAGTTCTGTTGTTCTCTTGTTATTGAAAAAGACGAGTCATTACTGTCAAAATTGCATGGGTTTGTGTTATTCATAACATTGAAATTGAGTCCAGAAAAAGTGAGATATTATCAAACAAATAAAGATGTG